>NC_069506.1:63138537-63273537 GCF_027579735.1 Bombina bombina
ATTAGTCCATGGCCATCCGAATGTAACGAATAAATCCGAACTAATTCGGATTTATTCGTTAGTTACAGTGCTACGGTAATTCGGAAATTTGAATCTATCCGAAGCTCAGAATTTGACAAATTCTTACGAATTTTGATTCGGAATGAAACGAAATGCACATGTCTAGTATCAATCAATGCAGTGTTCATATACAGCATTACATGCAGGGGGCAGCTCAACCATGGGTAAGTCCAATGGACCAGGCAGAACTTGACAAGGAGCAGCACATTAGTGACTGATTCAGTCACTGTAAGACCCAGAACATTCTTGTTCTCTGGCTCAATGGGGGAAGTTGCAGCCTCTCCACAGCATAACTTCATTATTCACATAGATTAAGAATGTGAGGGGTGACAGTCAAGGTCGGACAAGTGCATCTCTTACCTAACTTCCTTCCCACTTATGCTGTAATTGTGCATAAGTATTGGTTGCATACAGGTAGGCAGGCTTAGTAAGGTCAGAGGCCAGGCTAGTAGGTTGATATGTTAATCAGTAATGTTACTACTGGGTGGGCATCATTGCATTCTTTGACCCTAGGCAGCAAAATGTCTTGAGCCTGCCATGATTACATGTGAATGAATTGAACCAATAAACACATTTTAAATATTAAAGGGAGAGTAAAGTCAAAATTAAACTTTCATGATTCAGATAAAGCATGCAATTTTAAAAAAAACTCTCCAATTGACTTCTATCTATTTTGCTTTGCACTTATGGTATCCTTTGTTGAAAAAGTATACCTAGGTGGGCTAAAAAAAAAGTAATGTATTATTAGAAGCTAGGTAATGATTTTTTTTTTAAAGGGACAGGAAAGTAAAAAAAAAAACTCTCGATTTAAATAGGGCATGTCATTTTAAACAATTTACCAATTTACTTTTATTACCAATTTTGCTTTGTTCTCTTGGTATTCTTAATTGAAAACTAAATCTAGGAGGTTCATGTGCTAATTTTTTAGACCTTGAAGGCCGCCTCTAATCTGAAAGCATTTTGACAGTTTTTCACCACTATAGGGCGTTAGTTCATGTGTTTCATATAGATAACATTGAGCTCAGGCACGTGAAGCTCCTAGGAGTCAGCACTCAATGGCTAAAAATGCAAGTCTGTGAAAAGAACTGAAATAAGGGGGCAGTTTGCAGAGGCATAGATACAAGATAATCACAGAGGTAAAAAGTATATTATTATAACTGTGTTGGTTATGCAAAATTGGGGAATGGGTAATAAAGGGATTATCTATCTTTTAAACAACAAAAATTCTGGTGTTTACTGTCCCTTTAAAGGACATGAAACCACAAATGTTTCTTTCATGATTCAGATAGGGAATACATTTTTAAAAAAGTTTCCAATTTAATTTTATTATCGAATTTGCGTCATTCTCTTGTTATTTGTTGTTAAAGAGATATCTTGATAGGTAGTGCGCACATGTCTAAAGAACTAAATGACAGGAAATAATGCTGCCATCTAGTGCGCTTACAAATCTATAACATTGTTGCAAAACTGCTGCTGTATAGTACTGAAGACACGTGCACGCTCCTGAATTTACCTTCCTGCTTTCCAACTAAAGCATGATTCCAAAAGAACAAAGCAAATAAGTAAAGTTGTTTAAAATTGTATGCTCTATCTGAATAATGAAAAAAAAAAAATAGTTTGATGTCTCTTTAAAAGGGACATGATACACTAGATTCTTCTTTGCATAAATGTTTTGTAGATGATCCATTTATATAGCCCATACAGGTTTTTTTTAAGTATAGTTTTGCTTATTTTTAAAATAACATTGCTCTGATTTTCAGACTCCTAACCAAGCCCCAAAGTTTTAGGAGAATACTGACGTATACCTACTCCAGCTTGCTTCTGTTTGTTAAAGGGTCTTTTCATATGTAAAGGAAGGGGGAGGGGGGGGACTGCTATTTCCCACTTGCACTGGGTGTTCCAGTAACCTTTTAAACAGAGCTAAACTGGAAGCTTGTAAGTTTTTAAATGGTTTTATACTGAATTTTTATATCAGTATCTGTGCATATTATTCTTTATAGTAGTGTCTATTACATGCAGTTATATGAAAATTGGTGCATACTGTCTAGGTTCTAGGTTCAAAGCTTTTGATTCCTGTTAACATTTACATGTGTATATGTTGTAGTCTTTTGTTAAAGGACTATTAACTATCATGTTTTCTGTCTTGAAAGTGATAATGTAGTTAATGTTTTATAGAGGAAGATTTTAATATTAATTAGTTTTTTTCCCAGTAAGTTTTTGAAAGCTTATTGTGAGATTCCAGCATCCTTCACAGGAGAGTTTGATGAATTGGCCCCTTTGTCTGTAACTTTTCTTATTTTTTAAACCGGACTTACTATATCAAGGACTCCATGTACTAAGACATCAATTAATCCGACATTGTAGACACGGATAAACTCGCCGTTACTCGCCACAGGCGAAATGGTGTCCGCTGTCACTATGTACTAATAATCCCCCCATAAATAGACACGTCTAGCCCGCCGTGAGCAGTGGCGGAGTATTGATAAATTTGACGCCTCGCTCGCCGTGACTAAGCTAATGTACTTAAATGTCAGTAGAATTGTATGTGCAGTATGCAGCAAACCAATATAATTCTTGCGACTTTCTCAGGTGCATACTGCATAGCGCCGCCAGAACGATCAAGACATCGAAACCGCATTTTCAAAAGACCGAAAGTCCTATCAATTATACCCCTGGTAGATAGATGAGCTTCATTGAAACGTACTTGATTTCTGGTCTGTAGGTTGTTATAGGGAGTCAACAGCCATTCTGTACATGAGTACCCTCCATGTCCTAATAGGACATAAAAGAAATATAAATATTAATATAAAAATAATTATAAAAATTGACAACTAATACAATACAAATTAAAAATATACAACACCTTACTCTTTAATTACAGTCGACAAATTTGGCGCAATTTATGTACATGGAAATTAAAATAGACAAATTAGACGCCAGTTATGCTTACCTAGAAGCCATCCTTCAGGCATATCTCCGTCCTCAAACTTCCGGTATAAGCCAGTCTGCCTTAAGATGTAAGAATGATGACATGAGCCTGGGTAGTTTGAACGGACACTGATTATTCTCATGTTGGGGTCACAGACCATCTGAACATTCAAGGAATGGAAATGCTTTCTATTCCTATAGATCTCCTCACGAGCTTGAAGTGGTCTTACAGCAATATGGGTACAGTCTATGGCCCCTAGGACATTGGGCATCCCAGCCATCCTATAGAAATTTGACTTGATATATTGCCATTCTTCAGGGGTAGATGGAAAACAAACATATCGAGGAAAAATAACCATCATATCCCCTATGACTTTTGATAAGTGGCATGAAAAAGCAGATTGACTCATTCCAATAATGATGCTAGAAACTGCCTGAAAGGAGCCTGTTGCCATAAAATGCAATGCAGCTAATAGTTTCAATAGTCCCGGAATAGCTTGTGAACGAGCCGTCATCGGCTCCAAATAATCTTCAATCTCTCGATACAGGTGTAATATGGATTTCACGATCAAGCCGGAATCTTTGTATGATCTCTCGGTCAGAAAGGCCGTGCAAACCAACCCATGGAAGGAATACACGGGGGACACAAACTCTCCTTCTTCTAACCAATCGATTAGCTACATTTCCAGTATTCTGTCTTCTAGACCGGATTTGCATCACACAGAGAATAAACAAATACAAAAGTGTCTCCATAGCTGCTGAAATCAACAATGTAAGTACAATGCTGATATTACTGCCTTTTATATATGTCTAGACTGGCGTCTACATTGACTTTCCTATTGTTTTGTACCTTGCCCGCCACCTAAAATGTGGCGAGGCAAAAATAACGAGTTGGGAGAGGAAATTGTAGCGAGCGGACAAATAGATTTTTTAGTACATTAGTTTATGGTGAGTTGTTGGTCAAATGTATCTAATTACAGTGAAACATGGAGAGGTAGCGAGGTTTGGCGGATAAGTACGCTCGCAATTTTAAATATGCGAGTTTGAACATAGTTGACGACTTTGTACATATCAGTTTGCGAGTTTTGACGCAAAGATTTTTTGCGGGTAGCTCGCTGACTGCTTAGTACATGGAGCCCCTAGTATCTTTTTTGTATACAAAGAAAAGAATTTGGAGCGCCCCGGCGCTAAAGGTACAATTATACATATACTGGTGTAACATAAAATAATAATAGGATAGAAAAGCCTGTGTTAACCTAGGTGTAATACAATCAAACAATAATTAATGTTAATATGTGTAATAATGAATAAATTACTGGGGTACAAAAATAACAGTTTATTACAGTCCTCAAATATTTTTTAGAGTACTAATACAGTAAAAATATTATTAATAAACATTATTAATAAAAATCGGACGTCTCCAATGTAAAATAGCAATAAAAGGAAAGAGAAAATTGCCACCACTGAGAGTCAATTGATACAATAAATGTAAAAAAGGGAAACAGTCAATCGCTGTCAAAAAATTTTTGTAACAGAGCTCAAATGCAATATGTATTGCGAAGCTGCAGTGCATAAAGGTAACCAAGGATATTTCTTGTAACTACACAGTACCTGGCTTCCGGAGTGAATAATAGACACGGGATAAAACCAGACTCTTAGCCGCTCAGCCTCCGTGTTGTTTGTTCCTCTGCCGTTATTGTCAGGTGTGTATATAATATCAGTGGAATCCAATCTTATTGGTGGATCATATTTCAAAAGATACAGCTGATCTGCTTTCTTGAATAGAAGGAGAGAAATCATCCGCTCTTTAAGTGCATAAACGCACACAGAATGAATCCTCAGAATGAATCCTCAAAAGGTTTGACGTGCTGAGACTTTAACACTTTCTGCTTTGTCTTTGGCACTTTTCAGTGCAAGTTTTCAGTATATCATACCAAGCTTTAGTATAATAGACCAGAGTGAAGTTCCGAACAATCCTTGGTATTAGGGAGTAGTACTTCACAAACAGTTAGAGTCTTCTGGTTGCAACAACATCAACGCGTTTCTCCCTAATTGAGGGCTTTTTCAAGATGATCTTGGTATATGGGCTGGCTGCTAAGGTTTCATTCCTGCTTTTCAAATAAAGATAGCAAGAGAAAGAAAAATTGATAATAGGAGTAAATTAGAAAGTTGCTTAAAATTACATGCTCTATCTGAATCATAAAAGAAAAAAAATGGGTTTAGTATTCCTTTAAAACAGTTACTTTACTGTTGGGAAAAATATTTTCTACAGACAGGAAAGTGTTTTTGCAAGTGGGAAAAGCTTCAAAGGTTCAAATATACATTATTTAGGCAGAAACGGCTTTAACATTTTCAAATTTACACTATTTAAGAACAATTTGTCCTTGTTAGCTGATTGATTCTAGTGTCAGCCAATAAGTATGTAAGCTTCACTTTTAAATACTGATTTTTAAAGACTTCTTTGTAACAGTTTGTCAACAGCAAATTATGTTTAGTCATATTCAACTCTATGCAATCTGGTCTCTGCTTCCAAAACTTATCAGTCAGGTACAGCTTCCACTACACAAATAACAAATGTTGTGCTTACCTCAACGTCTAATGCCACTACTCAAATAATGCTTCTCTTTGAAGGGACATGAAAGTCATAATTACATTTCTTTTTGCACTCTATATCACTAAGAGTAGAAAAGTAATCCTGCCTTGGAGAGGTTAAAGGGACATAAAACCCACATTTTTTTTCTTTCATGATTTAGAAAGAGCATGCCATTTTAAACAACTTTCTAATTTACCTCTATTATCTAATTTGCTTCATTCCCTTGCTATCCTTTGCTGAAAAGCATATCTAGATAGGCTCAGTAGCTGCTGATTGGTGGCAGCACATAGATGCCTTATGTGATTGGCTCACCCATGTGCATTGCTATTTCTTCAACAAAGGATATCTAAAGAATAAAATAAATTAGATAATAAAAGTAAATTGAAATGTGGTTTGAAATTATATTCTCTATCTAAATCATGAAAGAACATTTTTGGGTTTAGTGTCCCTTTAAGGACAGAATAGTAGGAGTTTAAGATTAAAGAAGTAAACATTGTCAATACAATTCATGATAAATCACTTTACCTATGTTCTTAATATACAGGATTACAACTTCACACTAAGTTTGTGATGAAATATTAATATTAAGCATTGGGAATAAATAAGTGCTGCATCTGTTGAGAACATATATCCTTTTTCATACCTCTATATTGATCTCAACATTTACTAGTAGCTACTGACAATCCTACCTGTTCGTTTCTCTATTAATCACCAGATAGTACACATTTTGGTTCTAGTTTCTAATATCCAGTCCTTGTACTGGGAATTCCAGCATTTCAGTTTTAAATAACCCATATTTTAAATATTTCCAATAAAGATTAATGTTTTAATTGTGTGAATCTTTTTTTCAACTCCAGAATATTTAGGGTCATTGAGTGCTTACTTAGTATATTTTTCTGTTAGCTTCTTTAACTAACATACTTGGAATGTAACTTTGTTGATACATAGCACCTAACCACATTAACTATAGAATATCTAGGCCATTGAGCTTATAACAGAACGGTAAAAGACCCAAGTAAAATCTATGAGTGGTGCCATCAACTCTATCTGAATTTCAGCAGTCTTTGTACCTAGCAATAGGTTTCTTTGATAGAGCACACTCATACATACCATTTTTAAGATGGCCAATACATATGAAATAGATAGGCAAAACAGACAACAAAAAAGGCTAACTGATCTCAATGAGGTCTTCAATGTTTCCAGCACAGGAGAATGTGGAAATTTAAATAATCAAATGGAATACACCCTAAGGGATCTACACAAAACATACTATAAGCAAGATCGAATATGGTGGAACAAACATTTCTTTGAAAAATATCTTGAAAGAAAGCTAATCCCAAGAGGTTTAAGAATCCAGCTATTCCCAGCTTTCCAATTCAAAAATCCAGACCTCAGTGTTGAATGGGAGGAGGCACTCTCTGAATGCTCGAATAAATTAATGAGGATACTCATTAAACATGACAACTCAGAATATGATACACTTGAAGCAGAAATCAAAGAACTTAATGATAAACTCAAGAACTATGAGACCCTGAGTGAGTTTGATGCTAGATATAAAAAATAGCAAAGCGAATTAGACAAATATGAAGCAGAAATTAAACTAACTAAACAAACCAAACTCAACAGAGATATTAATGATTTCAAAAATAAAAGAGTGTACAAATGGGGGAGAAAATTTAATAAAGATATCCCAAAAAAGGACACACCTCATCTACCCAGGACACATGTAATTAACAGCGAAGCTTCAGAGGTAGACACAAGCGAATCGGAATCTACAGACAATGAATCTACAACACCCTCTACTTCAACACAAATGAGGACAAGACATGACACGCGAAAAAGGAAAGATTTTTTAGAGGATGGCCCAAATTCCCAAGGAGAACCACCAGGAGAGGAGGTAGGGGCAAAACCAAAGATAAAAAGAAACAAAGACAAACAGGACAACAAGAGGTGGAAACCATACAAGAGATCAACCAGCCCCTTCTCTCAAATAAGGATGACCTAATGTAAATCGTGAATCTATCTACTAAGATTCTGGACACTGAACATAGAAACATCCCTGCAAAAGGCCTATCTTTTTGCCCCACAAACCAACTAGACAAATTCGAAATCACCAAAGATCTGCAATTATTCCTTAGGAAAGTATTCCTAAAAAAACAATATAAAAAACATGGAGAAACAACTGACGTAAGCAACTTACAGGATCCTATTTGGACTAATGAGGAATATGCTACATTGCAAATAATGGAAGAATTATTAGATGATGGTGAGAAGCAAAATGACCAACATTGGAGAATGAACATCAAGAACAAGTCCAAATATGTTCCAAAACTATCTACCTCTAAACATATTGAAGTTTACAATGAAATAGTAAGCAAAGAAATAGCCCAACTTAACATTAAGCCAACCATCATGAATTTTACGAAACAAGAACAACAAGCCCTAAAGGACATGAAACAATGGGATGACGTGATAATCAGAAATTCGGACAAAGGAGGCAATGTGGTAATTTGGCCGAAAGATATGTACCTCATAGAGGCACACAAACAACTGAGAAACCAGGAGTGCTACAAAAAACTATTCTCTAATCCAACTGAACAATTTTTAAATCAATACAATCGGATTATACTGGAGGCTCTTGACGATAATGTAATAACTTCCAAAGAAAAGACCTTCTATATAATACCTAAGATTCACAAGAATGCCACCTTACCTCCAGGCAGACCCATTGTGTCAGGGATTAACAACATTACTGAGAAGGCAAGTCAATATATTGACTACAGACTTCGTGAATTTGTAACACGTATGCCATCATATGTAAAAGACACAATGGAGGTACTCCAACAGTTGGATAATCTCAAACTTAACCCTGATACGATTCTAATAACAGCGGACGTTGAGTCTCTATACACAAGTATTGATCATAAATTAGGAGTCCAGGCAGTTCAGAGTTTTCTATCTACCTTCTCTGATAAAGATAAAGATCATGATGATTTCATAATCAGACTCCTCAATTTTGTATTGTACCATAACTACTTTGTATTTGATCAGCAGTTCTATCTGCAAATCAGGGGAACAGCTATGGGGACAGCATGTGCTCCCACCTATGCCAATTTATATCTAGGCTGGTGGGAGCAACATGTCGTCTTCTCAGATGCCAATGCCACATTTGCTGAGCATATCCCGCTATGGATAAGATACATTGATGATGTGTTCTTTATCTGGGAGGGCCCCCAAAGTAAACTTGACGAATTCCTTATCATTCTAAACACAAATGCCTATAACATCAAACTTACGTGGGAGTGCAGTAAAGAAAGTATAACCTTCTTAGATCTGAAAATTATCAAAAATCACGATGGAGAAGTTGTTACAGATGTGTACCGAAAAGAAACAGCTACCAATAGCCTTTTACATTTTGACAGTGCTCATTGCCCTCATACGGTAAGATCTCTTCCAATTGGAGAATTCTTACGAATGAAAAGGAATTGCTCAGATCCAATACTATATAGAAGGAGAGCAAAGGAATTAGAAACTCGACTAAGAGCAAGAGGGTACAGCAACCGATTAATAAAAAAAAGCCAGACAAAGAGCTGAAAATACTGATAGAAAACAACTTCTGTACAAAAATAAAAAGGCTAAAGATGACACTACCAGAATCATTGTAACCTATTCACCTCAAGTAAAAGAGGTAGTCAATATCCTCAATAAGCATTTAGGAATACTGCAAGCAGATCCAATTTTGAAGGATATCATAGGGGACAGGATCCAAGTGGGGTATAGGAGGTCGAATAATCTTAAAGATCTCCTCAGCCCCAGTCATTTTGAAAAGAAGAAACGTAAAGTGAATCCAATTGCTTTGGGAAACTTCAAATGTAGAAATTGTTCAATATGTCAACATCTCCTACCATTAAAATCTATCAAAGATAGATTTAATCAGACTCACACCATCAATTCTCACATTAATTGCAATACAGAATCCATAATTTATGGGATAACCTGTAATTGCAAGAAAGTCTATGTCGGTATGACTACACGAAAATTCAGGACTCGAATGTTGGAACATCTAAGCAACATTAGAAATGCCGACAAAGACCTAAAGGATAAGAAGGTTATTACATCAGTTGCATCCCATTTCCACAAGAAACACAGATCCAAGACCTCTGATTTCTACTGTTTTGGAATACAAACAGTAAAACTTGGAATCAGAGGGGGCGACATGGAACAACAACTCCTGCGAGCTGAGAGCCGTTGGATTTATCTTCTTAACTCGTTACAACCTTATGGATTAAATGAAAATAATAATTTTTTCACTTACCTATAAGGACAACATACTAAAAATCATTGTTTTTCAGATACAAGGAAATGCTCATACAGTTGAGAGGGCATAGATTTAGATAAATTTATAAAAAAAAGTTTTTGATATAAGAATTTCATATCCAAATTAGAATGTTACAAAATTATGCCTCTGTAAAATAATGTTTACTTCATTTAACATGAAGAAAAATAATATCTTCAAAATTATTTAGCTTTTGATCACCTTTTGTTTTTTCACTTTTTCACTCTTTGTTCTTTACAAGTTCCATTATTGGCACTAATTTCACTCACACACCACACACAGTAAATTTGGTCCATTCATGAACCAAGGATAGGATAACACTCTAGAGCACTATTAATGTCAAACTAAGCATTCTATCACTAATAAGCATAACTTACACTCAGAAATAATTTAGTTATACTAAGTATTCACAATACTATATCACGAGCCATTGATTCTGAATAAGGCTTATACACAAATAGCTGGCACTTTTCAAGGATTATATATCCTAACTAGAGTCTGACATGGTAGTTGTCAGAATATGGTAAAAAATAATTATTTACAAACTTTGTCACAATAACATCACTTTCATCACGCTAACAATTGTTGGAGATACATCAATATTAAATATGTACTCTTGAGGTAAATAATGTCCCCTGAGCACTCCACAAACATATCTATGAATGCACTTATGATGAGTGTATTAACGTAGTAATTGCCTAAGCAATGATAGAACAACTATATGCACTCAACATGTAATAAGAATGAATGGTACTGAAAACTACATTTAATTCATAAGGCTTGGCAAACAAAATTAAAGTACTAAGCATTACGAGTGAATTAAGAGATTTTGCCTGTAAGGGATTCCTCTGTCATAAAGACACGAAATTGGAGGTTTCCGATTGGTCACAATATAGGAAGGAGGCGCAGTTAGACTCATAAATAGCCGCGTTTCCCGCGGCGCCCTGCCTTTTGATAAAGCCGGAAACCCGGCGAAACATGTCAAGGGAGGAAGGGGGAGCTCATGGGAGCTCAGTGTAGTTTTTTAAAAACACTTGCTGGCAATATTTCTTTATACTAGAACCTGTAAAACTTAACTGGTGCACTGAATACTTTGACCAATAGAAGTTAACTCGAGATTATAATTAATCTAGTGAACAATATAGCACTTTGAATATTCGAGCGAACTAAACTATAGATCTCAGTGTGTTACCAATGGCAGTGATTTGTAAATAATAACGCTGTGTAATTATAAGTATCATTTGCCAAACAATACTTCTAGCTTTTGGCTAACTACTCAGTAATTTAACAGGAGACTGCGACTAAGCAGAAGGGCAGATGAACCTGTTGACACAGTATACCTATATGTAACATAATTAGCAGCGCTGTATACTAACAGCACTGCACATCATTTAAACGCTGAATGAAAATTCACAGGAGCATCCGATATTAAGAGACTCTTAAGCAACTAAAGCTTGTTATTAAGTAACCTTAAACTGCTGACAGCAGTAAATATAGCACTAGATTCATTCCAACCTTCGTTACAAAATACTAATAAGCGTTAAATTTGGCAGAGTTCTAAAATATACATATATTGCATAGATATAAATATATTGTGCAAATTTAACTATATGAACTCTGTAACCTATGTTATACGCTAGTCAGGGGTACAATAGAATTATACCTGATGAAATATCTGTATTGAGGCTGGATGCTAGTTGTCCAAATATAATCTCACTATTCAGCTTTTGTGCTTAACAAACTTTACTGTGAATCAGGGCAAATATAGCACTAGATTCATTCCACCCTTCGTTATAAAATACAAATAAGCGCTAAAACTGGCAGAGTTCCAAAATATACTTATACTACATAGTTATAAATATATTGTGTACATTCAACTACTAATGGACTCTGTAACCTATGTTACATGCTATTCAGGGGTACAATAGAATTATACCTGATTTAATATCTGTATTTAGGCTGGATGCTAGTTGTTCAAATATAATCTCGCTATTCAGCTTTTTGTGCTGTAACAAACTTTACTGTGAAACAGGGCCAGACAAGCAGCTCTATGATGTTACAAGTTTACACCAAGCACTATCAATTCCCTCATGTTCCATTCAAACATATTGAGGAATCTTACTAATAGTAACCTGTTGTTATTAATTTAGCTGATAACTTCTATCATATCAACTAATGTACCACAATAGTTTTATTATGTTATCAATGATTTAATACAAGATATAAGAACATATCAGTATGACAAGTACTGTTCAAAATAGTGACCTATATTAATCACTGATTCAAGCTTTAAATAAACCAAACTGCTTTGGTATAGATAGCGCAACTGGTAATTTTTTTGAGTACCTATTACTTTTAATAAACATTGTCAATACAATTCATGATAAATCACTTTACCTATGTTCTTAATATACAGGATTACAACTTCACACTAAGTTTGTGATGAAATATTAATATTAAGCATTGGGAATAAATAAGTGCTGCATCTGTTGAGAACATATATCCTTTTTCATACCTCTATATTGATCTCAACATTTACTAGTAGCTACTGACAATCCTAGCCGTTGGTTTCTCTATTAATCACCAGATAGTACCAATTTTGGTTCTAGTTTCTAATATCCAGTCCTTGTACTGGGAATTCCAGCATTTCAGTTTTAAATAACCCATATTTTAAATATTTCCAATAAAGATTAATGTTTTAATTGTGTGAATCTTTTTTTCAACTCCAGAATATTTAGGGTCATTGAGTGCTTACTTAGTATATTTTTCTGTTAGCTTCTTTAACTAACATACTTGGAATGTAACTTTGTTGATACATAGCACCTAACCACATTAACTATAGAATATCTAGGCCATTGAGCTTATAACAGAACGGTAAAAGACCCAAGTAAAATCTATGAGTGGTGCCATCAACTCTATCTGAATTTCGGCAGCACATAGATGCCTTATGTGATTGGCTCACCCATGTGCATTGCTATTTCTTCAACAAAGGATATCTAAAGAATAAAATACATTAGATAATAAAAGTAAATTGAAATGTGGTTTGAAATTATATTCTCTATCTAAATCATGAAAGAACATTTTTGGGTTTAGTGTCCCTTTAAGGACAGAATAGTAGGAGTTTAAGATTTGAAAGTGCTTTTGCATTGTTTTTTTTATTATGCATTAGTTTATTATACAATTCTGCTGTATTTAACGGTCCTTTTAAAGTATGCAAATAGTGTGCATAACTCACGGGCATCTATCTTCTAGTCCACATGTTTAAAGGGGCGGTTAACACCTTGCAATTAGAAGATATTTATGTGGTCTTTCTATCATATCAGCCCAATCTACAGATTTAAAGGAATAGGAAAGTCAAAATTCAACTTGCATGATTCAGATAGGGAATATAATGTTAAAGGGACAGTCTACAATAGAATTGTTATTCTTTTAAAAGACAGATAATCCCTTTATTACCCATCCCCCAGTTTTGCATAACCAACACTGTTATATTAATACTCTTTACCTCTGGGATTACCTTGTATCTAAGAACCTTCTGACAGCCCCCTGCTCACATGACTGACTATATAAAATCTATTGAGTTGCATTTAGCATTGTGTTGTGCTAACTCTTAAAGGGACACTAAACCCAACATTTTTCTTTCATAATTCAGAGAGCATGCAATTTTAAGCAACTTTCTAATTTACTCCTATTATCAATTTTTCTTCGTTCTCTTGCTATCTTTATTTATAAAGAAGGAATGTGATGCATAGGAGACGGCCCATTTTTGGTTGAGAACCTGGGTTATGCTTGCTTATTGGTGGGTAAATGTAAGCCTCCAATAAGCAAGCGCTATCCATGGTGCTGAACCTAAAATGGGCTGGCTGCTAAGATTTACATTCCTGCTTTTAAAATAAAGATCGCAAGAGAACGAAGAAAAATTGATACTAGGAGAAAATTAGAAAGTTGATTAACATGTCATGCTCTATCTGAATCATGAAAGACAAAAATTGTGTTCAGTGTCTCTTTAACCCTTTAAGTGCTACCGAGGGCTCTGAGCCGTCACAGAGTTTCCCACTCAGGCGCTAACGACGGCTCAGAGCCGTCGCTAGTACTCTCCTACCTTGAAGGAGATCTGGGGGCTCTCACCCACTCCTACCCCGGCGATTGGGCCTGTATAGTGACAGGCATCGCCGGGGCTTCACGTTATGCGCGGTGGCGTCACGCAAAATGACGTGATAATGTCACAGCACAACTTTATTTAAAAATTACAATGTTAAGTATAGGAAAAAGGGATATGCTGCTTAAAAGCCTGTATTTCACGCATCTAAGCAGCTACAGACCCCCAAGACCCACAGTTGGAAAGGTAATCGCCTAACCTTTCCAATGGTGTAAGTCTTGGAGATCTGGAAAAAAAAAAAAGAATTAAAAAAAAAAAAATTAAAACAGCTTAGCACCCAGGTGGGAGAGTGCTTAGCACTCAAAGGGTTAAATAACTCCCTGTGCCTGAACACAGTGTTATCTATATGGCCCACAGTCTTGTTGTTAAAATCAATTTAAAAAACATGTGATAAGAAGAGGCAGCCCTCAAGGACTTAGAAATTAGCATATGAGCCTACCTAGGTTTAGTTTTAACTAAGAATAACAAGAAAACAAAGCAAATTTGATAACAAAAGTAAATTGGAAAGTTGATTAAAATTACAAGTCCTATCTGAATAATGAAAGTTTAATTTTGACTAGACTGTCCCTTTAAGACACTTTAAAATTTACTTCTATTTTCAAATGTGCTTCTTTCTCTATGTATCCCTTGTTGAAAAATAATATGCACATATCCTACCCTAGTGAGAGCTAGCTGCTGATTGGTGCCTGCAAACATGTGTCTCTTGTGATTGGCTGACTAGATGTGTTCAGCTGGCTGGCAGTAGTGCAGTGCTGTTTCTTCAGCAAATTATATCACAATAATAAAGCAAATTTGATAATAGAAGCTAATGACACACTCCCATATACTATTGGGGGGGGGGGGAAAGTATTGGAGGTGTGGTTGCAGCACGTTACTTTATTGTTATTATTTGTTTATTTCATTACAAAAAATAGCTAAAGAAAAGAGTAATTTATATTTGTAAGAGTGTCATATATATGGTTTAAAACAAGCTTCAGATCTCTATCTACCAGAGAATAAATACGCTAGGGTAGACCACAAAACTATTAATGGTAGCTTATTATAACTATCTCGTTCTAACTTCCTAGCGGAGGTATTAGATTAAAAAAATACTTAAAGGGACACTGTACCCAAAAAATTTCTTTCGTGATTCAGATTGAGCATGAAATTTTAAGCAACTTTCTAATTTACTCCTATTATCAAATTTTCTTCATTCTCTTGGTATCTTTATTTGAAATGCAAGAATGTAAGTTTAGATGCCGGCCCATTTTGGTGAACAACCTGGGTTGTCCTTGCTGATTGGTGGATAAATTCATCCACCAATAAAAAAGTGCTGTCCAGAGTACTGAAACCAAAAAAAAGCTTAGATGCCTTCTTTTTCAAATAATGATAGCAAGAGAACGAAAAAAATTGATAATAGGAGTAAATTAGAAAGTTGCTTAAAATTGCATGCTCTTTCTGAATTACAAAAGAACAAATTTGGGTTCAGTGTCCCTTTAAAGTGTCAGTAAACCTAAAAAATAATGTTATATAATTCTGCACATAGTGCAGAATTATATAACATTAATTTAGTGCTATTGTTATAAAACCCTTTTTTCCCTTTGAATTTTTTATAAATATGCCGGTTTTACAGACCCGCTCTCTGCTGAGCGGGTCTGTTTTTTTTTACACAGCGCATCGGGCCAGCTGTATAGTCACAGCCCGGCCCGACCGCGGCATATTAAGTGCAGCTCGCTCCTGCTGTCAGACAGAGCAGGAGCGAGCTGCACTTAATGTTATGGCGCGGTCGGGCCGGGCTGTGACTATACAGCTGGCCCGATGCGCTGTGTAAAAAAAATAGACCCGCTCAGCAGAGAGCGGGTCTGTAAAACCGGCATATTTTTAAAAAATTCAAAGGGAAAAAAGGGTTTTATAACAATAGCACTAAAACAGAATTTATGCTTACCTGATAAATTACTTTCTCCAACGGTGTGTCCGGTCCACGGCGTCATCCATTACTTGTGGGAAATATTCTCCCCCACAGGGAAAGGCAAGGAGAGCACACAGCAAGAGCTGTCCATATAGCTCCCCCTCTGGCTCCGCCCCCCAGTCATTCGACTGACGGTTAGGAGAAAAAGGAGAAACTATAGGGTGCCGTGGTGACTGTAGTGTATAAAGAAAAAAATTTTCAACCTGATTAGGAAACCAGGGCGGGCCGTGGACCGGACACACCGTTGGAGAAAGTAATTTATCAGGTAAGCATAAATTCTGTTTTCTCCAACATTGGTGTGTCCGGTCCACGGCGTCATCCATTACTTGTGGGAATCAATACCAAAGCTTTAGGACACGGATGAAGGGAGGGAGCAAATCAGGTTACCTAAATGGAAGGCACCACGGCTTGCAAAACCTTTCTCCCAAAAATAGCCTCCGAAGAAGCATAAGTATCAAATTTGTAGAATTTGGCAAAAGTGTGCAGAGAGGACCAAGTCGCTGCCTTACATATCTGATCAACAGAAGCCTCGTTCTTGTAGGCCCAAGTGGAAGCCACAGCCCTAGTAAAGTGAGCTGTGATTCGGTCAGGAGGTTGCCGTCCGGCAGTCTCATAAGCCAATCGGATAATGCTTTTCAGCCAGAAAGAGAGAGAGGTAGCAGTAGCTTTTTGACCTCTCCTCTTACCAGAGTAAACGACAAACAAAGATGAGGTTTGTCTAAAATCTTTTGTTGCTTCTAACACCACAAACTCCTCACCATCCCTGTGGAGATGCTACTTGTTCAGAGCGGCAAGGAGAATGACTGGGGGGCGGAGCCAGAGGGGGAGCTATATGGACAGCTCTTGCTGTGTGCTCTCCTTGCCTTTCCCTGTGGGGGAGAATATTTCCCACAAGTAATGGATGACGCCGTGGACCGGACACACCAATGTTGGAGAAAATAATGTTATATAATTCTGCACTATGTGCAGAATTATATAACATTATTTTATAGGTTTACTGTCCCTTTAAGTTATTAAAAGTGCTTGTATAGAAATTCTTAAAATTTAAACTGAAAAGAAAAAGAAAAGATAAGAGAGAGAGTAATGGATGACGCCGTGGACCGGACACACCAATGTTGGAGAAAATAATGTTATATAATTCTGCACTATGTGCAGAATTATATAACATTATTTTTTAAGTTTACTGTCCCTTTAAGTTATTAAAAGTGCTTGTATAGAAATTCTTAAAATTTAAACTGAAAAGAAAAAGAAGAGATAAGACAGAGAGAAAAAAAAGGGGGGGGGGGACTTTCCTCCCTTCTCCACTCCAAGTCCCATCCACATTAAGTTATAAATTTATTTCTTTGTGCTCGATCTTTGTTTATAAATTCATCCCAATGAAGACATATCATTTGGAAAAAGTCCTCTTTCTTAGATTTTAGATAGAGATATTCTTCTAATTCTAGTAACTCCTTTACTCTGGATATTAACATTTCTACATTTGGTAAGCCTGTTTTCTTCCAGTTTCTGTCTCTGATTGATTTAGTGCCATTTAATACATATGTTATGAGTTTAGCTTTAATTTTGCAGATACACTTAATAGGTTTATTTAAAAAGGACCGTATAAATATCTAATTGAAAATTGTCTTCGTTTAGAATACATTGGATACCTGAGAGAGTATCTGACCATAGTCTTTTGATTAATGGGCAGTCCCACCATATATGTTTCATTGTTCCAATCATTCCGTATCGTCTCCAGCATTGGTTAGATGCTTTTGGGTAAATGCTATGTAATCTAGCTGGTGTAAGATACCACCTAGTTAATATTTTATAATTAAGTTATTGAATATTTGAGGAAACTGAGGATCCAGCTGTTTTAGAATTTTTTTTTTCCAGTCTATGTTTTCCAAATAGAGACCAGTCTCTTTCTCCCATTTATGTATATATATGTGGTTCTTAGGTTTAGCCGCTGTTGTTAAAAGTTTATAACTGAAGGAAATTATACCTTTTATAGTAGTTCCCGTTTAACAAATTTTCTCAAAGGTGGTTAATTTTCTTAGCAGGTTAGCCCATGGCGGTGATTGGTTAAAAAATTACCTAGTTGTAAATATTTTAGCCATTTTAAATATGTTCCTCCTGCAATATCTATAAGATTTTGTTGTGCTCTGAGCTTGCCTTGTTCTAGAAAATTCACTAAAGGAACCATATCTTGTGTCTGGTTAGTACTGAAGAACCCAGGAGTTATATCTCCTTGGAATTCTGCGTTAATATGTATCGGGAGTAATGGGGATGGAAAAGATGAAATATTAGGGTATGAGGAGATTATCTTATCCCATTGTGTAATTGTGTGCAGAATCATGGGGACAATTTTAATAGTTGGGGGTCTACTTTCTGCCGGGATCCAGCAAAGATTATTAATTGATTGGTATAAGATTAGATTAGTCTCTAAAGATATTCATGCTTTATTATTGTTGTTATTTATGTGCCAGTCGATTATTCTTTGTAAAGTTACTGCCCTATAATAGTTCTTAATATTTGGGACCTCCAATCCACCGCTTTTTTTTGGGATAAATAAAGTGGATATGTTAATTCTAGGTTTGTTTTTGTTCCAAATGAAAGAATTGATCATTTTATGAAGGTTAATACAAAAGGTTTTAGTAAGGGCCATTGGTACTGTCTGGAAAATATATAAAAATGCGCGAGAGAATATTCATCTTTATTGTGTGTATACGGCCAAACCAGGAAAGTGTTTTTTGTTTCCAGTGGTTAAAGTCCTGCTGTCTACTAATTTAGCATAGTTTTCTATAAAGAGACAAGAGTTGTCTGCCGTGAGATAAACCCCTAGGTATTTAAGCGAAACGTCTTTTGTCTGGACTTGTTTAACCCCTTAACGACTGAGGACGTGCAGGGTACGTCCTCAGAAAAAAGGCAGTTAACGCCTGAGAACGTACCCTGCACGTCCTCAGTGTGGAAAGCAGCTGGAAGCGATCCTGCTCGCTTCCAGCTGCTTTCCGGTTATTGCAGTGATGCCTCGATATGGAGGCATCCTGCAATAACCTTTGTAAGCCATCCGGTGCAGAGAGAGCCACTCTGTGGCCCTCTCTGCACCGGAGATCGGTGGCTTACTGCGTTGGTGGGTGGGAGCCGGACCGGGAGGCGGGTGGCGGCCATCGATGGCCCTGGTTATGTGAATGGGGGGCGGGATCGTGGGCGGGGGTGGCTGGGGGCGCGCACGGGAGGGTGGGGGCGGGCGCGTGCACGGGAAGGGAGCGGGTGGGAACCGCTACACTACAGAAAATTTTGAAAATTAAAAATGTTAAAAGTAAAAAAAACAAAAAAAAAACAAACGATCAGCAAGGTGGTGGGGGTTTGTCTGTGTGGGAAGCTACACTACAGAAAAGAAAAACAAAACAAAAAAGCACTTTTTATTGCACTTTTTATTGCAAACTGGGTACTGGCAGACAGCTGCCAGTACCCAAGATGGCCCCCAATAAGGCAGAGGGGAGGGTTAGAGAGCGGTTTTGGGGGGGATCAGGGAGGTTGGGGGCTAAGGGGGGGATCCTACACAGTAGCATATGTACATATGCTAGAAAAAATTTTTTTTTTAAAACCCCTTTTATTTTAGTACTGGCAGACTTTCTGCCAGTACTTAAGATGGCGGGGACAATTGTGGGGGAGGGAAGGGAAGGGAGCTGTTTGGGATGGATCAGGGGGTGGGATGTGTCAGATGGGAGGCTGATCTCTACACTAAAGCTAAAATTAACCCTGCAAGCTCCCTACAAACTCCCTAATTAACCCCTTCACTGCTAGCCATAATACATGTGTGAGGCGCAGCAGGATTTAGCGGCCTTCTAATTACCAGAAAGCAACGCCAAAGTCATATATGTCTGCTATTTCTGAACAAAGAGGATCCCAGACAAGCATTTACAACCATTTGTGCCATAATTGCACAAGCTGTTTGTAAATGATTTCAGTGAGAAACCTAAAATTGTGAAAAATTTTAAGTTTTTTTTAATTTGATCGCATTTGGCGGTGAAATGGTGGCATGAAATATACCAAAATGTGCCTAGATCAATACTTGGGGTTGTCTACTACACTACACTAAAGCTAAAATTAACCCAACAAGCTCCCTAAAAGCTCCCTAATTAACCCCTTAACTGCTGGGCATAATACACTTGTGGTGCGCAGTGGCATTTAGCGGCCTTCTAATTACCAAAAAGCAACGCCAAAGCCATATATGTCTGCTATTTCTGAACAAAGGGGATGCCAGAGAAGAATTTACAACCATTTATGCCATAATTGCACAAGTTGTTTGTAAATAATTTCAGTGAGAAACCGAAAGTTTGTGAAAAAATTTGTGAAAAAGTGAACGATTTTTTGGATTTGATCGCATTTGGCGGTGAAATGGTGGTATGAAATATACCAAAATTGGCCTAGATCAATACTTTGGGATGTCTACTAAAAAAATATATATATACATGTCAAGGGATATTCAGGGATTCCTGAAAGATATTAGTGTTCTAATGTAACTAGCGCTAATTTTGGAAAAAAATGGTTTGGAAATAGCAAAGTGCTACTTGTATTTATGGCCCTATAACTTGCAAAAAAAGCAAAGAACATGTAAACATTGGGTATTTCTAAACTCAGGACAAAATTTAGAAACTATTTAGCATGGGTGTTTTTTGGTGGTTTTAGATATGTAACAGATTTTGGGGGTCAAAGTTAGAAAAAGTGTGTTTTTTTCCATTTTTCCTCATATTTTATCATTTTTTTATAGTAAATTATAAGATATGATGAAAATAATGGTATCTTTAGAAAGTCCATTTAATGGCGAGAAAAACGGTATATAATATGTGTGGCTACAGTAAATGAGTAAGAAGAAAATTACAGCTAAACACAAACACTGCAAAAATGTAAAAATAGCCTTGGTCCCAAACGGACAGAAAATGGAAAAGTGCTGTGGTCATTAAGGGGTTAAAGGACTGGAGGACCTGTGGGGGTACTAATGGGCATATGGCCTCGGATTTGTTATTGTTAATTAAAAATTTTTAATGTTTTCCAAATTCTTGGAATATATTTTCTATGGCGCTGATTGAGCTAATTGGGTTAGTGAGAGTTAACAATACATCATCTGCGTAAAGCAAGATTTTTTATTCTTGATTCCCTATGTTCAGTCCTTTGATTTTAGTATTTGATCAAATTCTGGCAGCTAGAATCTCCATCGATATAACAAAAAGTAAAGGGGACAGGGGACATCCCTGTCTGGTACCGTTGAAGATTTTAAATGAGTCTGAAATCATACAGTTGACTCTTACCTTAGCCGATGGACAGGTATAAAGATAGAGGGGTCTATTTATATATGTGCGGACAGAAATGATCCGCTATAGCGAACCATCTCCACCACGCATCGATAAATGTCGACAGCATACGCTGTCAGCATTTATCATTGCACCAGCAGTTCTTGTGAACGGTTGGTGCAATACCGCCCGCTGCAGATTCACGGCCATTCTAGCAGCGCTAGCAGGGGGTGTCAATCAGCCTTTAGCTAGATGTTTATTAAGGGGATTACATGCGGGTGTACTTCCTAATGATACTGAAAAATGGAATGCACAATTAGGTAGAGCATTAGGCCATAAAGACTGGTACAAAATCTTCCAACGCACACATTGATCATCAGTCTCTACACAAATGCTGGAACTAAACTATAAAATATTGACACGCTGCTATCTGATGCCAGTTTGTCTTAAATATATATACCCTCACTGTTCCGATTTGTGTTGAAGAGAGTGCGGTGGGCTATGGTAATCTGTAGCAACTCCTTCTAAACAACCATGGGTGAAGAAAACAGAGGAACTATTAATTCTAGAAGGCCATGGTTATTATAGAAAACAAAAAATAGACATGTTTCATAATATTCAATTTTATTGGGACCAATTTAAACACACATAATGAAGTCAAAGGGGTCCATTTATCATTGTGCGGACGGACATGATCGGCTATAGCAAACCATGTCCGCCGCATATCGATAAATGCCGACAGCATATGCTGTCGCCATTTATCATTGCACCAGCAGTTCTTGTGAACTGCTGGTGCAATACCGCCCCCTTGCCGATTCACTGCCAATCGGCCGCTAGCAGTGGGTGTCAATCAGCCCTATCGTACATGATCGGGCAGATTGCAATACGCCGCCTCAGAGACGGCTTTTGAGTTAAGGAGCAGCGGTCTTAAGACTGCTGCTTCTTAACTCCTGTTTCCAGCGAGCCTGAAGGCTTGTGCGGCTAACAAGGGGAACAGGGGCCATTTGGCCCTTGTTAAATAGACCCCAGAGTATTTGCTGGAGGATTCTGTCCCCGAAACCAAACCTTTTGAGTGTTAAATGCAAAAAATGACCAGTCAAGCTGGTTGAACGCTTTCTCTGCGTCTATTGAAAGTGTTATTAAGGGAATCTTATTCAGTTTCGCATATTTAATTGTAAAGCTTTGATGGTATTGTCCCGGGCTTCTCTGCCCGGGACAAATCTCACTTGATCATTATTGATAATATGAGGGAGGATTTTATTTATTCTATTAGAAATAATTTTGGCATAAATTTTGATGTCATTGTTCAATAATGAAATTGGCCTGAAGTGTGTTGTAGTGTTCTTTACCCGGTTTAGGCAAAACTACGATTCTAGCTTCTAACATTTCCTTTAAAAAAGGGGAGTCATTACTAAGTGAATTAAATAGATTAAGAAGTTTAGGAGCTAAGGAATATGTGAAGATCTTATAGTAGTTTGCAATAAATCCGTTTGGCCCTGGGCTTTTTCCCGCTGACAAAATTTTTAATTACCTGCGTGACCTTTTGTAAAGTAAAAGGAAAAGAAAGAGTAGGTACTACTGTATTATTTATATATGTGATTTTCTCGTAGGGTTTTGGGAAGGGTTTTTCGGGTCTAGATGATATAATTGCTGGTAATAATTTTTAAATTCTTTGGCAATATCTTGGCTTCTTATAAAATGATTCCCCTGAGTGTCCACTAATTTTGGGACATAGGTCTGTAATGTTTTCTTCCGAAGTGTTCTTGCCAAAAGTTTGCCCGATTTATTGCCTCCATTGAAGAATATTTTTTTAAGAGCCAATGTCCTACGTTGAGCCCCTTTATTCAAAAAGATATTAAGATCGTTTTGGGCTCCTTTAAGTGAAGAAGTTAACGTTTTATTTTAAGGATCTTTTTTTAAATGCATTGAAGAGTTTTAATAAGCGAGGAATAGGTTATCTTTAATTTTTTATTAATTCTGGCTTTGTGTTTACTGAAGTCTCCGCGTATAACCCGTTTATGTGCCTCCCACCATTTTGCGGGTGATGTATCTTCCAATTGATTACAAGAAAAATACATATCTAAGGTTTCTTGAATAGATTGCTTAATTTGTGGGTCGTTCAAAAGGTGGTCTTCTAATCTCCTTTGATATGGAATTAATGGTGTATCTGGCCATTTGATAATTAATGAAATTAAAGAATGATCCGACCATGATATATTATGTATTTTAGCCTTCAGTACTAAGGAGTAGCAATTTTGGTTATTTAAGAAATAATCAATGCGTGAATATGATTGCTGTGGTGCTGAGTAAAAAGAGTAGTCTTTTATAGTAGGGTCCTCCAGCTATCTATTAAGGATAGAGATAGAAGATTTTATTTCACCGATCTTATTACATGTTTAGGTATACTACTCTTATTTTTAGAGCAGTCCATCATTGGTTCCAGTGGTAGGTTAAAATCCCCACCTACTATTAGTGTACCTTTCATTATTTCTAGTATGCAATTGGTAACTCTTTTAAAAAATGTTTTCTTTCCTGTGTTGGGAGCATATAAATTAACTATTCTAACTTGTCTATTATATAATATGCCTACCAAACATAGAAATCTACCCTCAGCATCTTTTTCCATTTGGAGGAGTTGAAAAGGCATCTCTCTACGTATTAATATGCATACACCGTTTCGTTTACGTAAATTAGAGCTCTGATAAATGGTGGGATAGAATCTACTTGTAAATCTCGGTTCATTGTTATGTGAAAAATGAGATTCTTGAATAAAAACTATGCCTCCTTTCTCTTTATGAAAGCTATATAGTGCTATATTATGCTTTTGAGGGGCATTTAGGCCCTTCACATTTTGAGATAGAAACCTTATTTGTTTTATATTCATATCATTGTATCAAGAGAGGATAACTTATTTTATCTGAAGATATATGTTTTATATTTGGGATGGGCCCAGAGACACGAAAGGAGGGGGGGGGAGAGAGGAGAAAACGAAAAAAAAAAGGGTAACTCATTATAGAGGAAAGATAAATAAAAGTGTTTGTTCTATCCAAATCATGAAATAAATTTTTGGCGTTTCCTGTCCCTTTAAAACAAAATAACATTGTTTGGCCATTAAAAAAATAATTGCATCAAACTCCAACCACTATTTGCCTTATTTGAAGCCAATCTGGGATTGAGTCTACAGACTTATGGAAATATATGACGCAGGATTAGCCTTGAGAAGTCTGCACTATGTATTTCTAGAATTAGACCGTCAACATTTTTCAGAGCTAAATTTCATGAAAAGAAGGCAAAACAGATAATTTAAGTATACCAGGGCCAGACTGGGACCAATAATAGGCCCAGGTATTTTAAGAGTGAGCAGTCCACTCCCACCCCCTTTTCTTATTTAACCATGCCCCAAAATTAACAAGTATAATGTACTAGTTTGATTTACAAAAACATTTCAAGATGGCAACATCCTTCTGACGCTATATTTTGTAAATTGGTTGTAATTAAATAGTTAAAAAAAGTGAAATATAATACAAATATGGAAGCTAATGAAGTTCACATTTAAATTGGGAAAAGCACTTATAGCTCATTAGTCTGTGTAGTTACAGTTGTTCAAACTAACAGGCACCTTAGCGTCACTGACCTGGCTCAAAGACCTAGCAAGGCAACGAGAGGCAGGGCATGCACAAATAATAGTACTAGCGAATGGGTGGGACTAAGGCAACAGGCTCACGCCCACAAAATGCCCTGTATACCCTATGGTCACTTCAGGCCTGAAGTATACTGCAAAGTTGTTTTACTATTCTTAAAGTAATATTTTATATTAGGCATGTGCATTTGGATCATTGGTAATAATCCGAATGTGGAAGAAGGTGGCAGCTCGCATTCAGCTCTTTTGAGACACGGATTTCTTCATGTGAAAGTGCAACACTAAGATCTGGATTTGCACAGATGTTAGTGAGTTAAAGGGATTTAGAAAGAACACACAATTTTACACAAATTTCTAATTCACTTCTTTTATCTAATTTGCTTCATTCTCTTGATATCATTTGCTGAAAAGCATATCTAGATAGCTAGACCCAGTAGCTGCTGATTGGTGGCTGCACATAGATGCCTTGTGTGATTGGCTCACCCATGTGCATTGCTATTTGTTCAACAAAGGATATCTAAAGAATGAAGTAAATTAGATAAGTCAATTAGAATGTTATTTAAAATTGTATTGTCTACTTGAATCATAAAAGAAAAAAAAAATGAGTTTTAGTGTCCCTTTAAGCTTTCACTAGAAGAAATAAAGCTCCAAAAAGAGCCAAATGCCACGAGCGGCCGCCTTCTTCTGCATTCAGATCATCACAAACAATCCGAATGCACATGCCTATTTTATATAAAAATGTGTTTACTGTCCCTTTAAGTTGCATTCAATATAATCTTTTGCATTATATATAAATCTTCAGCTAATGCATTTTTGCTTTTATTGCAAATATACCATGAAATTAAACCCCACAAAAAAAATGTTTTAAAATATGGGTAAGGAAATATATACCAGAATTTGCTCAGGTTTATCATTTTATTATGTTCTGTGTCCCATGATGTCAAGTTTAAAAAAACAAATCTTATTCTGACCTTAGCTTGAATACTAATAAAACATTACCAGTAAAGCGTTTTCCATTGCTTCTTCCTATTGCATTTTGTTAATGAATTCCTCTTTCATCTTAATTTCAAATTCATGTAACCGAAGGTCCTTAGTATTCAGAGTAAGGTAGACTACACAAAAGGGTGGGGGAGTTGGCTGGAAAGAGAAATAATTTCAACCTGTACAGCATCTGTTTCTATAGAAACCAATTATTCAGTGGCTAAATTATAACTGTTTATAACAACAATCCCTAGGATGGTTCAATTTTAATCCAAACATCTGAGAAATAAATAAAAAATGTTTTTTTATTATCAATTCAATTAAAAATAGGCATAAAAAAAGAGTTACTATTATGAGAATAAAAATAGATGATAGTCGAATGGCACATTTTGACTTACAGTTGTTAGCTGTGTGACAAAATTAATGGCACTGTGCCTAGATAATATTTTGTCTCTAAAATTTAATTATGAATTCAAATTTCTTCACTGAAAATAATTTGAATGCTATTCAGAATATAAATAGTTGACAGTCGAAAAGCATATTTTGACTTAGTTATTAGCTTTGTGAGAAAATTAATGACACTGCATAGATAATCTTTTGTCTCTAAAATGATAATTATGAATTTATTTTTTTTCACTGAAAATTATTTGAAAACTATTAATTTTAATGTAATTATATTTATTTAAATTAAGTTACATGTTTGCGTTCCGTTTTGATAAAACCAAAATAATTACAGTCTCTATCATTTATATTATTTCATAGCATTTAACAAAATCTGCATCACTACAAATGCTTTCCAATTAGATGCAGAAGGATCATCTTTAGTGTAATGATTCCCAGTATGTTTTGATTTGATTGAGTTATTTTTTTATATGCGTGTCCTGACATTTAAAAGGACATAACATTATTTTTGTTGTACTGTATATGTATAGTTTATAGCTGCAATTGCAATTATCCTTTGTGACAAAGTAATCAGGATTGCAGAAAAAAAAATATAGATACTGATATTTTTCATTATCTTTCTTTACTGATCTCAAAACAGCCTTTTAAAGCAATAAGATATAACTGAATATAACAGAACAAAATGTAAACAGAGATTTTCCCAAGAGACACCCCCCCTAAAAAAAAAAAAAGTCAATAAGAGTATGACTTTTCCCAAAACTTGAGAAAAATCACCAAATTCAAAATACTATATAAACTATTTAAAGTCCCAAAACATCCGTTATTTATTACAAAATATTGTCAGCACTACAAGAGGAAATGATAAAAGTCAGTCTGACATGTTTTGGCCCACCAGCTTTCAATATTCAAATGAGTGTAAAAAATATCTGAGTAGAGAAACTGGAAAACACCAAACAAATGATAATTAAAAACCAACTTCATAAAGATTCCAAAGAAACTTGAAAACTTGTTATTTGAAATTATTTTCTACTTCTGACACCTGAAAGAGCACATGGTAGGTTTGGTAAGAATAACTCTGCACCATAGCTGTCCCTAAAAGGCTTCAGTAGAGATTATCAGATAAGAAACTGCAAAACAATAGTTATTTTCCTAACAAAATAATGTGGTATCTGTGTAAAGTCCAGTAACAAGTATTAGTTGGCCCATCCAATAAGGCAAGGGGTTGGTGGAGTTTGGAAATTGAAAAACATTTACATCAGACAAGGAGGCCTATTTATCAAAGGTCTTGAGGACCTGATCCGACAGTGCGGATCAGGTCCGCAAGACCTCGCTGACTGCGGAGAGCAATACGCCCTCTGCAGACTCGCGGCCAATGGGCCGCCAGCAGGGAGGTGTCAATCAACCTGATCGTACTCGATCGGGTTGAATTGTGGCTATTCCTGTCCGCCTGCTCAGAGTAGGCAGGCAGGGTTATGGAGCAGCAGTCTTTAGACCGCTGCTTCATAACTGCTGTTTCTGGCGAATCTGAAGACTCGCCAGAAACACGGGCCCACAAGTTCTATACGGAGCTTGATAAATGGGCCTCATGGTCTTATTGCATCCAAAACAATTCAAACTCACTGAGTATGTTAATTTATTGCAAGACTACAGAAAAATCTGTTCACTGTGTATTTAAGTATAGCTTACTAGAAATGGCACCCCTAACAAAAATGGCTTAAAAATGAGGCTCAATACAACTTTCAATCATTATCCAGTCTACTCACAATGGGACCGATCCTCAAAAGCTCTCTAGTCTGTAGGAATTGTATAAGGTGCCTTGTTAGTATTAAGAGGCTCCTCAGTGATTGTTTTAATGAGAATTTTTACCTTGGGAACTGTGTATCTCATTAAGGGGAGATCACTGATATGCGTTTTTGTGAAGGAGAGACACTTACTTTACAGTATAGTGCTCAGTAGATAATGATTTCTCTCCATATTGGAGAGTTTTTGAGAATTTGGCCCCTAGTGATAGTGGTAGAAGCAGTAAAATAAAAACACAACAGAATCTGTAAAGAATAAGAATGATGTGAAGATATTTTCGTTTTCCTATTCGTTGAAGCAGCTAACCTCATACAGAAAAAAGGATAGACAATAGTAAAGGAAAGATTGTACGTAAAATGTGAAAGGGAACACCTTTAGGGGAAAACATTTTAGCATACAATCAATATATTCTACATCTGATATTCTATAAAAAGAAAGGAGCCATAAAAAGAGTAATGCATTTAGTGATAAATTTTATGTAGTTGAATACTGGATGATCAACTACTAAACTATAGTCAGGTTGGGGTGAGATTAATAGATCTATAGAATAACGTTGTGTACAAAATACAAGAAAAGTAAAGATTAGCTGTAAAGGAGCTAAAAAGGCATCCAAATTGCATTCAGTGCACTATTATGACATCTGACAACTACCATAGTTAGCAGGGACATCCTGTTAGCGGTTAAGTCTTAAGAAGGTCAAGTCGCCAACTCTTCTGGGTCTGGCTACTAGTTAAAGAATGGATTAGTTCAAAAGATGAGATGCAGGAATCTAAAGACAAGGTTCCCAAATTGCATCGGTATTTAATAAACTCAGCATTTATACACCTTTAACCCGTTGATGACAAGCCATCACTGGATGGATTCATGACTATGCATCAATGGATGGATTATTTAGTTTTGTAATTAGGCTTAAATGGATGGATGATATTTCGAAGATCTTTGGATTTTGTATCTCTTAAGTAATGAGTAATTGACTGTAGGAAATATTGTCTTTTTGAGGAAGAATTCAAATAGGTTTATTAAACCTTTAACTTTATTATCGGTTATTAAAAATTTTTTTTTTTTTTAAACCTTAAACTTTATTAAATTTTTATTACAGAAGGACCTGCTAGGAGATATTTTTTAATGAGTTATTGTCCCTAAGTGGACCATTTGCTATTTGTAATTGAAGTTCTGCAGCGTGTGCCAAAATTGGATATGCTCTCATCAGATTCTATAATAAGGTCTGGGGATGTTAAAGGGGCACTAAAATCAATTTTTTTTAGTCTCGTGATTCAGATAGAGCATGCAATTTTAAGCAACTTTCTAATTTACTCCTATTATCAATTTTTCTTCGTTCTCTTGCTTTCTTTATTTAAAAAGCAGGAATGTGATGCAAAGAAGCCGGCCCATTTTTGGTTGAGAGCCCCAAAAAGTTATACTCAAATTTCAGTGTTTCAAGAAAAACAAACAGGTGGTGTTATAGGACGTTGGATTGTTATGTACTAGATAATGATTTTTTTATTCATCTATAAATATAGCAGACAGTAACAGGATATAAAGTGCCCATGTCAGAAATCCCAACCTGCAAAAACTCATTTTAGGGAGGTGGCTTCACCTGCTTCTGCGTCGCCACCCATCCCCCTCCCAGTTATATATTGGACACCTTGAAACCCTAAATAAGATAGAGACTTATCATTAAAGTAGCTTCCCACTAAAGTCACATTAAAAAAGTAGCTTTATTGCACAACCACATACAACAAACCTATTTTCCAGTGATCGTACGTTTGTTGAATGCTTAAATATTTTAGAATACAAAGTTTAATTACGTGCAGTAAATAAGTTAGTATTTGTGTTTTATTTTATTAAAATCAGTGGGGGCTTTTTGGTTACTGATGCATGCTTTGAGGGTTCTATAACGTCCCAGCAACTAAAGGCATTCCTTAAAGAAGCACTTTGCCGGATTTGGGCCACATTGTATCATGGTACTTGGAGTTTCAGGGAGATTGCATTCCATTTGCTGGCATCAGGGAGTCACTATTACAATCAGGGAGACTCCCTGAACTTCAGGGAGAGTTGGGATGTCTGCCATGTAATGTATTTTGGCTAGATACTTTTTCTATGGCTCTTATACCAGGCATAATTAATGAAAATGCTTTCTAAAGAATCATATTGCTCCTTTGTTCAGTATTTAAATTTTAAAGGATTATGGAAGTTCACATATAGTGAGTATTACGTAAATTGAGTGCTTGTTTTGTTAGAAATTAAGGCAGCATTTACATGAATTATTGTCCACCGTAAAGCATTCATTTTTCCTGCTTAACTTCTCTCAGCAGTTTACATTAAAACAATTCTCACGCTTTGCGCTTGCTAAATATTTCCCATTTGCATCCCCCACTGAAATCAATAGGAAGCGCTAAACAAGAATTAACACAACATTTAAAACATACAAAGTATCATTTTATCCCTGCTGAACATTGACCAAAACTTATGTTTCTCACTACTAGACATTGAGAAACAAAGAACAGGCAAAATAGTGTGAAACCAAATTCCTATGTACAGTATTGAAGTTAAACATCATTTGCATGTTTAAAGGGACATGAAACCCAAATATAGATAGAGCAGGGGTCACCAACCTTTCGGACCTCAGGGACCACTAAACTCAGAATTTTGAATACAGTGGACCACTATCATGATTTTTTTTAAAAAGGTACAAACCTCTATAATGTGTGTGTCTGTTTTTATTTTATATATATATATATATATATATATATATATATATATATATATATATATATATACACACACACACATACTTTACATAACTAGTATAACCATAGCTAAGTTTACATTATGTATATATCTACACATTTTTAAGAAATATTTTTTTGGATTAACTAACTAAATGACAGAAATGAGAGAATAATTTCAAATGACAGATGAAGGGTGAGTGCCAACTTTTGGGCTGGAAACAGAGAGGGAGAAAGTGGGGGAAAATAATTATGTTTAAGAGGACCAAAAGACTTCCAAGTCACCTCCCCTGTTAGGAATTATTCAAAACTACTTATGATCATGGACAGACATTAGAGTCATAAATTAAGTTTATATCAGAAAGTTCTTAATAAGGATGTGAGCTAACCACGACTGATGTTACTGGCAATTACTATAATACTGGTGGGGTATGGCTGATCTGCTGGATGGCAATTACTGGAACTCAGGTGGAATGGCTTTGTACACGGGAAAATTATTAGAATGAAAAATAATTAATATTTAATTAAAGAAAAAGAAGATGGAGGGGAGGAAGACACACAGTGATGTAAGTACATCTGAAGGAATTAGGAAAACTACTACAAAGAGACAGGTAAAGTGAAGAAAATAAATGAAATATGAGAATTTTTTTTAAGATTTTCTTTTTTTTTTTATATACAGGGAGTGCAGAATTATTAGGCAAGTTGTATTTTTGAGGATTAATTTTATTATTGAACAACAACCATGTTCTCAATGAACCCAAAAAACTCATTAATATCAAAGCTGAATAGTTTTGGAAATAGTTTTTAGTTTGTTTTTAGTTATAGCTATTTTAGGGGGATATCTGTGTGTGCAGGTGACTATTACTGTGCATAATTATTAGGCAACTTAACAAAAAACAAATATATACCCATTTCAATTATTTATTTTTACCAGTGAAACCAATATAACATCTCAACATTCACAAATATACATTTCTGACATTCAAAAACAAAACAAAAACAAATCAGTGACCAATATAGCCACCTTTCTTTGCAAGGACACTCAAAAGCCTGCCATCCATGGATTCTGTCAGTGTTTTGATCTGTTCACAATCAACATTGCGTGCAGCAGCAACCACAGCCTCCCAGACACTGTTCAGAGAGGTGTACTGTTTTCCCTCCTTGTAAATCTCACATTTGATGATGGACCACAGGTTCTCAATGGGGTTCAGATCAGGTGAACAAGGAGGCCATGTCATTAGATTTTCTTCTTTTATACCCTTTCTTGCCAGCCACGCTGTGGAGTACTTGGACGCGTGTGATGGAGCATTGTCCTGCATGAAAATCATGTTTTTCTTGAAGGATGCAGACTTCTTCCTGTACCACTGCTTGAAGAAGGTGTCTTCCAGAAACTGGCAGTAGGACTGGGAGTTGAGCTTGACTCCATCCTCAACCCGAAAAGGCCCCACAAGCTCATCTTTGATGATACCAGCCCAAACCAGTACTCCACCTCCACCTTGCTGGCGTCTGAGTCGGACTGGAGCTCTCTGCCCTTTACCAATCCAGCCACGGGCCCATCCATCTGGCCCATCAAGACTCACTCTCATTTCATCAGTCCATAAAACCTTAGAAAAATCAGTCTTGAGATATTTCTTAGCCCAGTCTTGACGTTTCAGCTTGTGTGTCTTGTTCAGTGGTGGTCGTCTTTCAGCCTCTTACCTTGGCCATGTCTCTGAGTATTGCACACCTTGTGCTTTTGGGCACTCCAGTGATGTTGCAGCTCTGAATTATGGCCAAACTGGTGGCAAGTGGCATCTTGGCAGCTGCACGCTTGACTTTTCTCAGTTCATGGGCAGTTATTTTGCGCCTTGGTTTTTCCACACGCTTCTTGCGACCCTGTTGACTATTTTGAATGAAACGCTTGATTGATCGATGATCATGCTTCAGAAGCTTTGCAATTTTAAGAGTGCTGCATCCCTCTGCAAGATATCTCACTATTTTTGACTTTTCTGAGCCTGTCAAGTCCTTCTTTTGACCCATTTTGCCAAAGGAAAGGAAGTTGCCTAATAATTATGCACACCTGATATAGGGTGTTGATGTCATTAGACCACACCCCTTCTCATTACAGAGATGCACATCACCTAATATGCTTAATTGGTAGTAGGCTTTCGAGCCTATACAGCTTGGAGTAAGACAACATGCATAAAGAGGATGATGTGGTCAAAATACTCATTTGCCTAATAATTCTGCACTCCCTGTACTTTAATTCCATTATTTCAAGCCAAGACTATACCAACCTCTTCTGGCTTTATAATGGAAGCATCTTTCTCTGAACAGCCCGCCAGATGGGAGGAGTTAAAGATACAATCTAGCTACGCAAGTTGTGCAGTACTACGCAACGTGCGTAGGGAGATTGTAATTTAACTCCTCCTCCTTTGGTTTTCATTGATGTCCAGCCAGGGGGGTGACACCATCAGAGGAGATTAATTCCTGCTTGATGGTGTCAAGGACCACCAACATCTTCTCATGGACCACTGGTTGGCGACCGGTGAGATAGAGAATACAATTTTAAACAACTTTCCTATTTACTGCTATCATTTAATTTGCTTCCTTCTCTTGTTATCCTTTGCTAAGAGGTTTATCTAGGAAAGCTCAGAAGCAGCAGAGAACCTAAGTTCTAGCTGTTGATTGGTGGCTGCATATATCTATTGATTGTGATTGACTTACCAATGTGTTCAGTGAGAAACGATTAATGCATTGCTGCTCCTTCAACAAATGATACCACGAGAATTAAACAAATGAGATAATAGAAGTAAATTAGAAAGTTGTTTAAAATTGTATTCTCTATCTGAATCATGAAATAAAAAAAAATTGGGTTTCATGTCCCTTTAAGATAAAACATTGAGAAGCTTTAAACAATCTGAATGTAATTTGCATATACACATGATCGGTATACTGAGCACGTTTGCCCAATGATTATATTTTATTAGCTCCTTAAATTTTATAAGTATTTTATTTTATTGTTTTCCATCATTGATTGAAAAAAAATTAAATTTTCTGATTTGGCAAGTTTGTCATCTAAAAACAAGAAGAATAGCGTGGTAAATATCAATTTCTCATACAAGAAAGTGTTCGCAACTATTCTCATCTATGTAAATGGTATTTTATATTGTGAAACGGAGGTTTAATCATAGCCCAAAGTTGCAAAACATTTTTAAAAACTCACTGTACAAAATGGGAATTGTAAAACCCACTCTCACCATACAGAAAGAGTTTTGTCTGATTGCGGTTGGAAACGAATAAGACTGAATGGAAAATACTTAATTCACAATGATGATGAAGTGATTGCCAAGAAAAATCCCATTCCTAAAGAAAAAAATACTGTACTTTACTATCCTGCAAATGCAAGTATGAAATAAGAAGAAAGACTGCATGAGTTTGGTCAGGATTTCTGGTTTTGTGAGTTTCAAAGATATCAAATACCTATACACATATGTAAATAATAGTCATGCACGCTACCTAAGGAGTATACCAGTGATGGCTAACCTTCAATGTTTTGAAACTACATTTCCCATGATGCTTAGGCAGTCTGCTGTCTAGATGACTGGACTATACAACTGAGATATTGAGGCAGATTTATCAATGTGCGGGCGGACATGATGAATCTTTCCAACTTACTTCTGTTATAAAAGGGTTATCTTGGTCTTTTTAGCTGAAAATTATTCGCTTTTCATGAGAGCATCTGAAATAGATTCTGGAGTGCGCACGTTTCTTGAGCAATGTATGGCAGCAGTCATAGCTGGGAAAACCCTCAGCTCAGCATTCACTTTTTAGTACTCAAACACACTATTTGGATGTTTACTATCCAATGATAGATGCACTCTCAGGTTTTTTTAAGCAGTGCTTCTAGCTATACAACTATCATGTTAACTAGCTTAGCTTATCATAGATTTACTGAAGCTACTGCTTTGTAAAGCTCCCTCTACATGTTAACCTGCTTTGGTTACAATATTTAACCATCCACTGCGCTACAGATTGTGCTTCACTTGCAATCTAAACCAAAATGTTTAGTTGTGAATCATAAAAACCCAACAACAAACAACCAAAAACTCTGCATCACACTTTATTTATTTTGCCTGCTTTTTCTACATTTGGCCTCTAAAAATCGTGAGGATTTCCACTGCACCACAGAGGTTACAAGAAATCCTGTAAACTTCATATCAAAGTGTATATCAATGGACTGCACATTTTCTAACAAAATTATAGAGTTTAAAATATGTATTCTATATTTGAATATAAGCAGTGATTAATTGCTGATATGCTATGCATAGGGTTGCCATATTGTCAGTTTAAGAAGGGACAAGTATGAAAAATGCATATGTCAGGGTTCTTACAATGGAACAGCATTCAAACATTTATTTTAACAGCCCTGACATATGTATTTTTCACAGGTATCCTCCCTTAAAGTGGCAATATGATAACCCTAGCTATGCATATAATAAAAATTGACTTTAAGGCCCATTTACTTTCCCTTCCTGGTTTATTTATCAGGACAAGGTCGTTCTAAGGATATTATCTCTAGGTATTTTCCAATAAGAATATCAGCAGATTGTTATCCATTAGTTTTGCTCTAAACCACAGACTAGCATTAAAGAATGTTCTAAAATAATTGCCCATTGTCAGATCATTGAAGTATTATGCCTTGGTACAGAGTCATTCTAAAGAGGATTAATTGTGCTGTAAAAAGTTTTAAAAGTCTGCTATTCACTGGGGTTTTCCAGGTTATGCAGTGGAAAAGAAAATAAGTAGAAACAACTTCTCTATTCTGTAATTTGAAAGCTTTAACTTTATTGAGATAAACATTTTTAATATCTATGTTGTTTATATGGAGCTTTTAGTTGTAGTGTACAAAGCCTCTCTGTTGTATTGCATATACTTGGAGAAAAAAAAAAATCAGTCACTTAAATTTTCTTTCATGAGAATTAAAACTTATATCTTAAGGGACATGAAACCCAAACTTTTTTTTCATGATTCAGATAGAGCGTACCTTTTAAAACAACTTTCTAATGTACTTCTATTATCAGATATACTTAATTCTCTTGGTATCCTTTGTTGAAGGAGAACTAATTCACTGCCGGGAACTAGCTGAACACATTGGGTGAGCAAATGACAACAGGCATATTTATGCAGCTACCAATCAGAAGCTATCTCCTAGTAGGGCATTACTAAGCATTTTGTTAACATTTAACAGAGTTTGTTCAAGATTAGGGGTCCGATTTATCAAGCTCCGTATGGAGCTTGTCGGGTTGATTGACGCCCCTTGCTAGCGGCCGATTGGCCGCTAATATGCAGGGGGCGGCATTGCACCAGCAGTTCACATTTATTGATGTGCAGCGGACATGATATGCTACATCGTATCATATCCACTTGCACTATGATAAATATAGCCCTAAGTATGTCCCCATATGGTCCTTGAAGGCTGCACATGTACCATGATTTTGCAGTCTCCCTGCAAGTACAGATCAGTCAATCAAATTACTCATTTTTTTTTTATGAAGACGAGAAATCCTAATAAAGTTGCTTGTTTGCATTGTCTACTATTCAAAGTAATAGTAAACATAACGGAAATAAAGCACTGCATATCAGTTGAGACAGTGCTTACATTTGAAAACTCTCATAACAAGCCCTTTGCCTCTATAGGTACAGGCTCCAATAGTTGGTATTTTCAATAGCATGGGTGGAGCGGCCACTCATTGGCTGTAACATCCATCTTGTCAGAAACAAAAAGAATGCTGTTTTGCAGGAGGGCGTTAAACTGTTTAAAGAAATATAGAAAGCAAACATAAAAAGTTTGCGGTCACTTTTTCAACTAGCTCCTTGTAGTGCATAGCTGCTCTTTCACACAAAGGATACAAAAAAATGAAGCAAATTTGAATATTATAAGTAAATTGGAAAGTTTTTTTTAAATTACATGTCTGAATAATGAAAGAAAATTGTTGGGTTTCATGTCCCGTCAAATATATATAACAATTTTCCAATTGACTTCTATTATTTAATTTGCTTCCTTCTCTTGTTATCCTTTTTTTTAAAGGTTTATCTAAGTAAGCTCAGGAGTCGCAAAGAACCTTAGTTCTAGCTGCTGATTGGTGGCTGCACATATATACAGAATGTCATTGGCTCACCCATGTGTTCAGTTAGAAACCAGTAGTGCATGCTGCTCCTTCAACAAATGATACCAAGAGAATAAAGCGAATTTTATAATAGAAGTAAACTGGAAAGTTGCTTAAAATTGTACGTTCTACCTAAATAATAAAAGAAAAATTGTTGGGTTTCATGTCCCTTTAAGTACTCTTCTTAAATTAAGTTAGGTACAGAGGATAAAAGGATGAGATAAGGAAGCATTTAGTTTAGCCAGTTTGTGATTCAGACAGAGCAAGCAATTTTAAGCAACTTTCTAATTTACTCCTATTATCAATTTTTCTTCATTCTCTTGCTGTCTTTATTTGAAAAAGGCATCTAAGGTTTTTTAGGTTCAGAGCTCTGGACAGCACTTTTTTATTGGTGGATGAATTTATCCACCAATCAGCAAGGGCTACCCCGGTTGTTCACCAAAAATGGGCCGGCATCTAAACTTACATTCTTGCATTTCAAATAAAGATACCAAGAGAATGAAGAAAATTTGATAATAGGAGTAAATAAGAAAGATGCTTAAAATGTCATGCTCTATCTGAATCACAAAACAAATTTGGGTTCAGTGTCCCTTTAAACAGATTGTGCTGTCTGTCAATAGATCTTTGGGTGTCTCTCGTATCAGCCTGTAAACTTCTATCCCAGATGTGTATAGCTATGTACCATATTCATAGAAAAAAAAAAAATAGTGCTTTTTCACATGCATGATAAAAACTTTGCGCCCTCTAGCAATTTATACAGAAAATTAGTAGCTATTAAATATCTAACCATACAAATATTAGATACATTTTAAAACCACACCAAATTCTCCTTGTAATTATCTATTAGTTCCTTGACGATTCAACAAAATGAGGCCGTATTACCATTATTAGATTAGAACGTTTTAAAAAAAAATTGTACGCACTCCCTAAATTATGAAAGTTCGCATTTATATCCCATTAAAGTCAAGTTATACAACTGCACCTTATTCTGTTATCACAGTATGCACCTTTTTGTTTACAAGATTCTTTGCAGGACTACAGAAAAAAAACCTTAAGGGGACAGTACACTGTAAAATTGTTTTTACATGAATGTATTTGCAATGACTTGTTATACCAGCTACAGAGTATAAAATGTATGAGAAATTGCATTTTCAGCTTTGTGTATATGAAGTAGCTGGTTTTGTGCTTTTAAACCACAGCCTATTTACAATGGGTTGAGCTTTAGGTAATAACAGATCTCATTAGGTTATCACTTTGTGTACACACACTTGCTTCCTTATATTATATATGTCTAGAAAACCAAAGCTCAATACTTAGAGAGAACAGTGGAAAATTATCATTTTATTACTTAACTATCATGCTCCCCACTGAGAGTGTAATCTCTTCAGCTGTCTGTGTTTACTTAGGCTACTCAATAGAATATACTCCAGTATAGAAACTTTCAGTATAGGTTGGGATACCACAGTCTAAATCAGCTATTTCAAATGTCAAAATAGGGGTAAAGGAGCTACTTGTAAATAATTTAAAACACTCCATCAGGTAAAATGAATCATTGGGAACAATGTAAAGGGGAGAAAGTTTTTGGGTGAACTGTCCCTTTAAGGTTGATTTTTTTTTTATCCTGCGGTAATAACAGCTTAAACTTCTTTAGATTTGTTTTTAATAAAGTAAGAGAATTAAGTTCCTTAGTCTGCTGCTGTGGTTGCTGCATGGAACCTGAATCCATAATTAAGGCATCAGAACAACAGATGAAGTGTGTATAAAATAAAATGTCACTCATACATCATTTCACGCTGTAATTACTTTAGCCTCCGCATATCTGGCATTTTCTGCACTCACCTGCACAACTCCAGTCTATTCATAATGTTGCTGACAGACTTACTCAGCAATTCACTTTTCTTGATCTACTTTATCCTTTTGCATATTAGGCCTTTCTTATATTTTTTTTACACGACTATAACCTGACACTTCCCCCCCCCCCATTTTAGTACAGGTATGCCTCACTTTACAGCGCTTCGCTAATACATTATTTTGCGGAGCTGAAGTTCAACCTCCAATGATTTTGAAACAGTGATGTACTCATTGCGAGAAAAGTGTTTTCAAGTTTTTAAACACACTGGCAAGTGAAAAAAAAGCTAAAACCGCCTTGTTTCACTTTAACACGATTTTCACTTTACAGCGGAGCTCTGGTCCCTCACCCGCTGTATGAGCGATGTATACCTGTATATCAGATTTGTTCCAGCAGCTTTTTCACATTAATTTTGGACTTTTCAAATGATATAGGCTTAAAGGGACACTGAACCCACATTTTTTATTTTGTGATTCAAATAGAGCATGCAATTTTAAGTAACTTTCTAATTTACTCCTATTATCAATTTTTCTTCGTTCTCTTGCTATCTTTATTTGAAAAAAAGGCATCTAAGCTTTTTTATGGTTTAGAACCCTGGACAGCACTTTTTTATTGGTGGATGAATGTATCCACCAATCAGCAAGGACATCCCAGGTTGTTCACCAAAAATGGGCCGGCATCTAAACTTACATTCTTGCATTTCAAATAAAGATACCAAGAGAATGAAGAAAATTTGATAATAGGCGTAAATGATAAAGTTGCTTAAAATGTCATGCTCTGTCTGAATCAAAAATGAAATATTTTGGGTTCAGTGTCCCTTTAAGATTTTAAAAATATAAAAAACAGTTTATTTTTCATTATTCATAATAATATTCCAGTTTACTTTTATTATCAAAATAATTTTGTTCTTTTTGGATTCTTTGTTCAATAGCATACCTTGATGGTCACAAAAACATGCACATGTCTGGAGCACAATATGGCAGAAGGGAGAAAATTATTTTGCACTACTGGTAGCTAGATGTGTTCAGCTAGCTACCAGTAGTGCAATACTGCTCCTTCAGCAAAGGATAACATGAGAATGAAGCAAATTTGATAATAGAAGTTAATTGAAAAGTTGTTTAAAAATTGTATGTTCTATCCAAATCCTAAAAGAAAATGATGGGGTTTCCTGTCCCTTTAAATCTAAATAAAGGCTACAAAGCATTTTAAGATGTATTACAAAGCCTTTTTGTGAAAGTTTTTTTGTTTCTATACTGCTTATCAATCAGTGAGCAAACAGGCTTTAAATATACATAAAAAACATTTTTTAGATAGAGCATACCATTTTGAATAACTTTTCATATCGCTTTAAAGAGACACATGGGGGCCGATTTTTTTAAGGGGACCGCTGTTTCTTAACTGATCCATGGCCACTGAGCGGCGGACAGCAATCAACCTGTTTGAGTTGATTGACACCCCCTGCTAGCGGCCGATTGGCCGTGAATCGGCAGGAGGCGGCATTGCACAAGCATTTCACCAGAACTGCTTGTGCAATGCTAAATGCGGACTGCGTATGCTGTTGGCATTCAGTGATGTCTGTCGAACATGATACGCTACAGTGTATCATGTCGGAGAGGCATTGATAAATCGGCCCCTAAGCATCTTGTAATAAGACAACATTTCTGCTGCTTAGTACATGGAGACCACAGTGAGATAAATGCTTCTCTATTTAAGACTACATGTAGAGCCACTAAAATGCCTTCATAGTTCAAACACAAACATTATATAGATTGAGAAAGTGGGAGACAAGTTAAGAGCCTTAAAGAAGTATATTGTTGTCCGTGGGAAATAGATTGAGCTGCTGCTGACTAGAACAACACTGGGGAATTTTGTTTGATACTTGTCTGGGGTTAACTGTCTGTGACTCTGGAGACAGCACAGCTTCCTGAGAGTGCTATTGAGCACCCAGGGCTGAGCATGTTGCAGGGTCATCGGATGTGTACCCGGTCCAGTCTGAGAGTGCAGTCCCTTTCTGTGTTTTGTATATGTCTAGGGAGATTACATAAGTCTGTGAACCCTGACTTGTTCCCAGTTTGTTTAATTGAGAGCTTGCATTTGTGTGGCTGTATTAGGGACCCAGGTTTTGAAAGAGACCTTGAGGTGGTACCTGGGCTTGTCCCATTTGGCCTGATGCGGTAACTAACTCTTCCAGTTCTGCTTTTAATCTTAGCGGAGGGCTTGTAAGCGAGTGCTGGGCTTTCTCTGTGTGTAATATTGTTTGATTGTAGGTTTTTCAGATGTTCAGTATTTAACCAGACAATCCACTACTTTAATGGACTGTCCAGTTATATTAACGTAAAAACTGGACATTAACCATATTGTGCTGTTTAGTATGATAATATAAATAACAGGCTGAGGGTCATATCTGAGATTTGTTGCGTACATATGGCTAATAGGGGCAGCAGGGCAATTGGTCTCATCCGAGATCCAAGATGGGTATCTAATAATTCACAGGTACTGCAGGCCATGGAGTTAGGTTTTAGACCCCATTTGAGATATAGTTGACAGGAGCTGCAGACCCAAAGCATATGGTCTAGATCTGTGTTTCCCAAATGCAGTCCCAACAGGGCATGTTTTCATTATAGCTGAACAAGTGCACAGGTAAAATAATCATCTGATGGTGAGAGCAGGTTAGTAACCATGGTTACTGATCAGCTGATTACTTCACCTGTGCACTAATTCAGCTATATTGAAAACATGGCCTGTTGGGGGTACTGTAATGAACAGTATATGTGAAATCAATTTCTTAATCCCTATTGCAGGATATAAGTTCATAGTATAAATATGTGGTACTGTTCCTTTAATAATATTTAAACTTAGTCTTTTGTGTAAGGATATGTCTCATTAAAATAGAAGTAGCTAGATGCAAATCTTATACAACTAACTTACTTCCTAATGAGTAAAATTGTATATAAGAGACTTGAAGTGATGTTTGGTAAGACTGTAGGAATTATGTTTCAAAAGCCAAATAAATTCAAGTCTATAGAAATCTGCAGAAGTGTTAACAGCATCCTAGGTTAATAAACAATAAATAAAAGTGAGGAAAGATCTTACCCTCAAAAGAAAATGTCACTGACCGGTCAGAGGAGATGGAATCAGGTAAGATACTGAACAGGAACTGCAGGCAAGGAGTATGACAACACAGCAGTGTTACAGGTGAAACTCTGGAAGTGCTGCTGAGTGAAAATGAAGAAATGCTGAAAATCTCTGCAGGAGGCTGGAAAGCAGGAGTAAGGAAATCCAAATATTCTTGTAGAAGGAAACTTTGAGAAATAAGCTTCTAACAAAAATGAAGCAGGAAGCTGTTCAAACTTCAATACCAAGCATGGTAAAGAAGTAACAGCTGCATTATATAGGCTGATTGGTTCACACCTCTTAAAGGGAAAGACAGAATGTTACAGGTACGTGAGGACCGCGTTTGGGAAACACTGGTCTAGATCTTAAAACAGCCCCACATATGACTTTCCCGGGGAGACCCAACAGTTGCCCAATATTTTTGCGCAAGACAATTAGCAACCCTATTTGAGAGTCTGTACCTAAATTTGCAAAAATGTTCTATAAAATCATCTTGGTGCTAGAGATGGCCAGTAGGGTGGTAAGACCAGGGGCTACATTTATTGTCATATGCTAACAACATTTTTTGAGTTCCAACATGGACAACAACAACAAGGTTTGCTTAGTATATTTGTTTTACTTATTGTATTTGACTTTTAATGGTGGAGTGGCAGTAACTAAATGAAAATGTCACAATTATCAACACATAAGTATTTTCTGAACACTGGGTACATTTTTTAATACAAGTTGCATATTTAGATGCCTTCTAGATTGTGTTATGGTAAGTTGTTTTAGACACAGGGGTAGATTTACTAAAGGTCAGTCATCCCGATCGTATCGTAATCGGGATGATTTAAGTCCGCCACCTTAAGACCTCTGCTTCTTAACTTCCATTTCGGGGGATCCTGAAATGATGGGCGTAAAATGCAGCATCCGCTGCTTAACCTCTTGAGTGCTAACGATGGCTCTGAGCTGTCGTAAATTTTCCCAGTCAGGTGTGGACAACGGCTCAGAGCTGTTGCTAGCACTCACCCAACTTGAGGGCAATCTGGGGGCTCCCATCGACTCCCACCCCGGCGATCGGGCCTGTATAGTGACAGGCATCACCGGGCTTCCCGTTTCACAAGGTGACATCACGCGCAATGGCGTGATGACGTCACCGCACAACTTTATTTAAAATTTGCAATGCACAATATAGGGAAAGGGAGCATGCTGCTTAATAGCTTGTATCTCAGGCATCTAAGCAGCTACAGACCCACCATTTGAAAGATAATCACCTAACCTTTTCAACGGTATAAGTGGATCTTGGGGATCTAGAAACAAATTAAAAAAGTTAAAAAAATATATATTTAAAAATAGTAAAAAAAATAAAATAAAAAGCTTAAATTCAGCTTAGCACCCAGGTGGGAAATGGCTTAGCACTCAAAGGGTTACTAAATCTACCCCACAGACTAGCAGAATAATTTGTGTTGTATTGAAATCTTTAACAAAATGTATTAATGTTTCAGGGAAGTGATGAGGAGGTTTCAGAGAATGAAGATGAGATGGAAGAAAAATCTGAGAGCGATGGAAGTGATTATGCCCCTAATAAAAAAAAGAAGAAAAAACTTAAGGAGAAGAAAGAGAAAAAAACAAAACGGAAAAAGAAAGATGATGATGATGATGATACTGAAGACGGAGGTATAAAGGTAACGTAATGTCAGTAGTTCTTTAGTAGCTGATGTCAACATTTAATGAATGAAATATAACATAATGAACGGTGTACAAAGATAGAAATGTTAATGCAGAAAGAAATGTCTCAACATGCACTAAACACATTTGTTATATTTCCTCAGTTAATAAAATAAATAGCGAAGATTGAATCAACTATTCCTGGTTTACAAACATACGCACTTAAAGCGATACTAAACCCAAATTTTGTCTGTAATGATTCAGATAGCGCAGGCAGTTTTAAGCACCATTCTAATTTACTCCTATTATCAAATTTTCTCCGTTCTCTTGCTATCTTTATTTAAAAAACAGAAATGTAAAGCTTAGGAATTGGTCCATTTTTGGTTTAGAACCTGGGTTACACTTGCTAATTGGTGACTAAATGTAGCCACCAATAAGCAAGTGCTATCCAGGATTCTGAACCTAAAATAAAGATAGCAAGAGAACAAAGAAAAATGTATAATGTTTTTTAAACACACCAAAACTAGCAGAGAGGAAATATAAACCAAAATCTAATACAAAGTATTACAATCTCTGTAGATGTAGAATGTAAGAATGAATTGATGACCAAAAATTAAAAAAAAAAAAAATAAACATAATCCTCCAGCACTACAAGATCCCTCACAAGATTCTAGAAAGTCAAATTTTTCTATACTTGTTCCCTGCATTTGTGTGTGTAAGAGAAACAAGTCCATTGCAATATAGCACTGCATGACATGACAGTTTTATACTTTGTGATTTGTACTTTATATTATTATAGACTACCCATTCTGCCTTTTAACATTTATTATTTTTAGGATTTACATGTTCTATTTTGTATTTCAATGCATTTAGAGTCTATATACATAAGTGTATTTAGGACTGTGATTTTACAAATTTTGATTGTGCTTTGAAAGTTTGTGTAACTTTAACAAATTAGGATCATACTGTATATTTCTGTATATCTTTTACAAATTTCATTGCACTTTGCATTTGTTCAGTGTGAAATGAGTCTGACAGTTTTAGAAAGTGGTAGAGACAGGGCAATTCCATGGACTGAACAGCGGAGTTCCCAGGGTGTGTCTGGATCTCTCTCACAGGTCTCATGATATTCTCTAAGCAATTTACACCTGCAGATCCCTCAGATGTATCTTGCCAGCTGTATGTGGGTAAAGTTTGCTCAAAATACCCAATGCACTTATTTAAATGTTAGAAAAGTAATATGTACTAAACTAGTAGCAAATGCAAGTTAAATTGCAGTGAAAACATTTTAGTTTAATTTGTATTTCCTGCAAAATGAGACATGGGGGCTGATTTATCATGTGTCTGGCGGACATCGATAAATGCAGACAGCATACGCTTTAGGCATTTATCATTGCACAAGCATTTTGTGTGAAATGCTTGTGCAATACTGCCCCCTGCACATTCATGGCCAATCGGCTGCTAGTAGGGGTTGTCAATCATCCTGATTGTATTCGATCGAGATGATTGCTATCCACCACCTCAGAGGTGGCGGATGAGTTAAGAAGCAGCGGTATGACGACTGCTGCTTCTTAACTTATGTTTCCAGTGAGCTTGAAGGCTCACGCGGAAACTGCTGCATTCACAGCATGGTAAATCGGCCCCTATGTCTTTCATTGTCTCAAATATGGGGGAAATAGCGGATTTGTACTTGTGACCTGCTGAGTAAACTGGTTGTAAACTAGTATATGATGCAGGGGGTGCCAATCATCCCGATTGTATACGATTGGGATGATTGCTATCCGCAACCTCAGAGGTGACGTATGAATTAAGAAACCTGAAACTATGGGGGGTAGATTGCAGCATCCGCTGCTTGTTAAATCTACCCCTTGATATCATTGTCAGGTGCTTCCCTGTTAACGTTTCTATCTCAGAAAGATTAATTAATTTATATGGGAGACAGCTCTCATCTCTCTGGGACTTCTTGGTTCCACATTTTTTCTTAAAGGATTTATTGAGTTCAGCCCCTTTGAAATCTGCACTATAATTTCTCACCACGATGGAGAACCTTTGATCTTTTGATCGACAGGCCCTTGTCTTGTATGCTGAAGGTTGGTGGTTCCAATCTCAGTGTAGGTGTATGATTTCTTGTTTTTTTCATACCGGGTGGTAGGTTCTTAAACTGCTAGTAGAGGTGGTAAGCACAACGACTGTAAGGGGTTAAAGAATGGAATAGATATGCATAAGGCTATCTGAATAATTCATTAACTTACATTTACAAAAATATACACATATATAAGGGGCATTTTGGTTCTTATCTGCAATCAAAATCTATGTTTCTATATGTGTAGGTGGCTATTTTTAGCGTTTGCTGATTGGTGGCTACATTTAGCCACCAATCAGCAAGCGCTACACAGGCGCTGAACCAAAAATGGGCTGGCTCCTAAGCTTTACATTCCTGTTTTTCACATAAAGATACCAAGAGAACAAAGATAAATTAATAATAGGAGTAACTTAGAAAGTTGCTTAAAATTGCATGTTCTATCTGAATCATGAAATAAAACATTTGGGTTAAGTATCCCTGTCTTAAAACTGTTGCTTTTTAACTAGAGCCCATAGTAACTCACTGCATTCAATAATAAATCATTTAAATAAAATCCTAAAATGATAATTAAATACAGAGTTTTCAAGCATAAGCTCATTCATTAATTCTACTTAAAGGGACACTGTACCCAAAAAATTTCTTTCGTGATTTAGATTGAGCATGAAATTTTAAGCAACTTTCTAATTTACTCCTTTTATCAAATTTTCTTCATTCTCTTGGTATCTTTATTTGAAATGCAAGAATGTAAGTTTAGATGCCGGCCCATTTTTGGTGAACAACCTGGGTTGTCCTTGCTGATTGGTGGATAAATTCATCCACCAATAAAAAAGTGCTGTCCCGAGTACTGAAACCAAAAAAAGCTTAGATGCCTTCTTTTTCAAATAATGATAGCAAGAGAACGAAGAAAAAATGATAATAGGAGTAAATTAGAAAGTTGCTTAAAATTGCATGCTCTTTCTGAATTACAAAAGAAAAAATTTGGGTACAGTGTCCCTTTAAGAAACAATAACATGTTCTCCTTCAATAAATCTTCTATGACTATTTAATACCATACTCCATCAGACTATACTACTACATGTTCTTCATAAATAATCATAGCTGCTCAAGCATAGTTGTGCTTGTGTCCAGGTATACTTTTCTCTCCTCCACATTAGTCATCTCCTACAGCTTTATTTTCTCCTATGATTTTTAGTATGGAATACCTTTTCCCCAGATATATGAAACTCCTCAACCTTGTAGAATTTACCACCTTTCTGCTCTTGAGTAGATGTTACGTTCACTAACCAAAGCAACACATTTCAGAAAGTTCCTTCCAATCTCAGGGGTGAGGGTATGAGAAGGTGCAATGTATATCCTGTATTTAGTTTATGAAGAAGTGTTTATGGTATCAGGAGGTGTAATATACAGGGTTATTCTTTATAAAGGTAACACTGAATGTTAGGACAGGGGTGGCCATACAGGGGACAGAGCATACAGGGAGAGGGGAATAACTTAAATAATAATATATTTCCTAAAAATGTCCAGTGGTACAAAGCCAGATCTTTGTCAGGTTACAGGGTAACCTTTGTCTCTTGCTCTCTCCTCCAGAGGGCTTTGTAGACCACCCCAAGTGACACATTTTATTTTTTCTGGATCCACAAAATCTATGGCACACATATTTTGTTCTGCTTTTTCCCAAGAGCCAAATAAACTAGTGCAAAGGGGCCCCATGTGGCCCATAGGCCGCCATTCGGCCATCCCTGTTTTAATAATTTCACTATTATGAATATATAATTTGTGAAATGCATCATATTAGGAGGCAGTTATTCACTACTGTAAGGATTCTGTAAGAAGTGCTGTCTTTCTGTGTTCTGTGTAGGCCGGTTTAAATATTTTCTAAAATGTAATAGAAATGTTTCTTCAGGTTTTAACTTGAGATCAACTTCTTTATTCTGGTGTTGCTCTTTATAGGAAAAATGCTTTCAGTTTCAACACTATTAATTGTGAAATATGAAGGTTGTTCGTTTCCGTTGCAGGAGATTAAATCTCCTTTCCTCCAACCTTAAAGGGACAGTCTACACCAGAATATGTATTGATTTAAAAGATAGATAATCCCTTTATTACCCATTCCCTAATTTTTCATAACCAACACAGTTATATAAATACACTTTTTAACTATGTGATTAACTTGTATCTAAGCCTCTGCAAACTGCCCCCTTATTTCAGTTCTTTTGACAGACTTGCATGTTAGCCAATCAGTGCTGGCTCCTAGGAACTCCACGTGCGTGAGCATAGTGTTATCTATATGACACACATGAACATGAACTAACACCCTCTAGTGGTGAAAAACTGTCAAAATGCCCTGAGAGAAGAGGTGGCCTTCAAGGGCTTAGAAATTAGCATATGAACCTCTTAGGTTTAGCTTTCAACTAAGAATACCAAGAGAACAAAGCAACATTGGTGATAAAAGTAAATTGGAAAATTGTTTAAAATTACATGCCCTATCTGAATCATGAAAGTTTATTTTGGACTAGACTGTCACTTTAAATTGTGACCTCTTGTCAAAAACAATTTTCTTGGAATAAACAGAGCTTCTGCCATCTCTGTATATGGGCCTTGAATATATTTATATAAAGTAATCATGTCACCTCTCAAGTGCCTTTTTTCTAAAGAAAACAGACCCAGTTTGGCTAACTTCTCCTCATAGCTTAAATTCTCCATTCCCCTTATTAGCTTTGTGGCCCTTCTCTGAACTTTTTCTAGTTCTACAGTATCTTTTTTTGCGATTGGTCCCAAGAACTGCACTCCATACTAAAGGTGAGGTCTTACCAGGGCTTTATATAGTGACAGAATTATGCTCTCCTCCCTTGAATCAATGCCTCTTTTAATACATGCTAGTATCTTATTAGCCTTTGAAGCCGCTGCCCTGCATTTTGCACCCATCTTTAGCTTGTTATCTATTACTACTCCCAAATCCCTTTCCTCCTCTGTTTGGCTAAGTCTTGTCCCATTTAAATCATACATTTCCTGCTTATTTTTACTTCCAAAATGTAGAACCTTGCATTTTCCCGTAATAAATCTCATTTTCCATTTACTTGCCCATACTTCTAATTTTTGCAGGTCCCTTTGTAACGAAAGTTCATCCTGCTCTGACCTTATGACCTTACTTAACTTAGTATCATCTGCAAAAATAGAGATGTCACTATTTAATCCTTGCTCCAAGTCATTTATAAAAATATTAAAAAGAACAGGGCCCAGTACTGATCCCTGGGGGACTCCACTGATTACCTTTGTCCAATCTGAGTATGATCCATTTACTACTACTCGTTGTTCCCTATCTTTTATCCAGTTATTTATTCATGAGCTCAGATTTCGGGCTATTCTCAGTCCCTTCATTTTGTGCATTAATCTCTCATGTGGCACTGTATCAAACGCCTTTGCAAAATCTAAGTATATCACATCAACTGATTCCCCTTTATCTATATTTTTACTTACTTCCAATCCTCGTAGAATCTAATTAGATTAGTTTGACATGATCTATTTCTCATAAAACCATGCTGATTAGAACTCATAGGGGCATATTTATCAAGCTCTGTACGGAACGTGATGCCCCATGTTTCCAGACGTAAACAGAAGTTATGAAGCAGCGGTCTAAAGACTTGTAGCATGTTCCAATATCATTCTTGCAAAGTTGCTGCCATATTGTGCTCCAGGAATGGGCACGCTCCTAAGCATACCTCCCTGCTTTTAAACCAAACAAACCGAGAAAACAAAGAAAAATTGATAATAGAAGTAAATTTGAAAGTTGTTTAAAACACCATGCTCTATCTGAATCATTGTAGGTTTAATATCCCTTTAAAGAAATTAGCTGAATTATGATGATGATCTTTTTGCAGAAAAAAAATGTTGCTTCCTTTGATCCTTTATTTTGTTTTGCATAATTCTTTATTTCTGTCAACTGAGCTGTCGTTACCAGAGTCCCTACTGCCCTTTTCTTAAGAATAAGTACTACCATAGCAATTATGTTCCCCTAAACCCCCAAGTGCATATTATTTATACTCACAGACCTTTTCTATTTTATTTTAGATAATAATTATACCATTTCATCCGCTAAAAAAAAAGAGAAGCGCTAACCACATTACTGTTTATTGTAGCAACACTTTATAATATTATCTTTGTAATCTGTTGTGAAGACAAAACAAAGGTGATTATTTATGCAGTCTGTTTTTTTATTTTCTTCCACAATCTACCATCAGCTCTCTTGAGTCTTCCTAACCGTCCCTTGTTTTTTCTCTCCTTTCAACAAAATATCTAATATATATTTACTGTTGCTATAGCATTTCTAATTACTGGTTAGTCGTATTTTTATTTTTTTGGTATCTTCTATATATAACTTTATCTGACTGTGTCTGTAATATTGTAAGTTACTTTTTAGCTATACCAACCCCACCTGCAGTAAAGAACTCACCCTTGGTTTCAATACTGTAAATGACCTAAAGTGGAAAAAGATCTCTAATATACTATCTTGCTTGCCAAATATAGCTGTGATGGTTAATATAACCAAATACTTTCTTACTGCACCTCTTTCGTAACCAAATGTTATGTTCTGTAATTTGTTTAATTTGTTCTACTTCCTACCTATTCTGTATTAAAATATACATATATATATATATATATACTGTATATATATATATATATATATATATATTGTAATGTGTGTATATATATATATATATATATATATATATATATAAAAAAATATATATATATACAGGACCCTCCACTAATATTGGCACCCTTGGTAAATTTGAGCAAAGACGGTTGTGAAAATGTGTCTTTATTGTTTAACCTTTTGGTCTTTTGTTAAAAAAACATACACAACAATACTCTGCTCTAATGGATATCAAAAAATTGCAAACACAACACAGGTTTATCCAAAAAAATATCTTTGTTAAATATATGTGTGGCACAATTATTGGCACCCCAATGAATTCATATATAAAAATATATTTGAAATATATTTCCATTGATATTTTACATTTATTAGTACACCTGGGTGACAAGGAACAGGAAATTGTTCAACCATTAATTCCTGTTTCACAGGAGAATAAATATGAGGTGACGCATAGGCCAAATTCCCATAGTCATTCATTACAAGGTGTGGCATTACAAGGTGTGGCAAAAGGTTGTTGAGCTTCAGAAGTGGCTATAAGAAAATAGCAAAAGCATTGAAATGCCCATTTAGTGTGTCTAAATTATCTCAACGCACTGTGAAGAGGATGGTTTGAGTGGCCAAAATATTTCTAAGGATCATAGCTGGAGAATTGCAGAAGTTCGTTGCGTCTTGGGGTCGGAAAGTCTCCAAAACTACAATCCGACATTACCATAAGTTGTCTGGGTATTAAGAAAAAAGCCTCTACTCTCATCCAAAAAAAAACCTCAAGCATCTTCAGTTTGCCAGACACTACTGGAACTTCAAATGGGATCATATTATATGGTCAGAAGAAACCAAAAGTAGCCATATGGAAAAGTACCTCATGCCCACAGTTAAATATGGTGGTGGCTCTTTAATTTTTTGGGGCTGTTTTTCTGCCAGAGGACCTGGACATTTTGTTAGGATACATGGCATCATGGACTCTATTAAATATCAACAGCTATTATATGAACATTTGACTGCCTCTGCCAACACGTTTAAAATGGGCCGTGGATGGATCTTCCAGCAGGACAATGATCCAAAACATACATCAAAATCAACAAAAGCAAAAATGTTTTATTGACCACAAAATCAAGGTCCTGCTATGGCCATCCCAGTCCCCTGACTTGAACCCCATAGAAAACCTGTGGGGTGAACTGAAGAGGAGAGTCCATCAGCGTCAAACTCAAAATTTGAAGGATCTTGAGAGATTATGTATGGAGGAATGGTTTCAGATCCCTTGTAATGTATTCTCCAACCTCATTAGGCATTATAAGAGAAGACTCAGAGCTGTTATCTTGGCAAAGGGAGGTAGCACAAAGTATTGACTAAAAGGGTGCCAATAATTGTGCCACACATATATTTAACAAAGATTGTTTTAGTATAAACCTGTGTTGTGTTTGCAATTGTTTGATATCCATGAAAACAGGGTATTTTTGTTAATTTTTTTAACAAAAGATTAAAAGGGTAAATAATAAAAAAAAAAACCTCAGTTATCTTTCCTCATATTTACCAAGGTTGCCAATATTAGTGGAGGGCACTGTATGTATATATATATATTATAGACTAGATTACAATTGCAGCAGTATTTATTGCTCCAGCTTGAGCATTAACTCCACTAGAAGTAAGTTTTGTGCGCGTCGGATTGCGCTCGTATTAGAATTTGAAAGTAAATGGTTTTTGCTTGCGCACTAACCAGACGAGCGTATAAAGACAAAAATAGAATATTACGCTATAACCTTTTCCCCATAGAAGTCAATGGAGCAAAAAAAGTGGGGAAAAACACACCCTACTCGCTCACAAACCCGATCACATAACCCCACATTAAATTTGATTGTGCTCAAGCAAACACATTTTATTTTCAACTTGTACTTCTGACACGCAATGAGCAGTGATAAACCCTGTATCGCTTACGCGCAACAGTTAGCGTGCCACTCGTAATTTAGCCCACTCCTAAGAGGAGAGACTGACTGACAAGGTGGACAGAAGGAGGGTATGAGTCTGTCTTTGCCAAAACTAGTAAGTACCAAGTACAGTATATAACAGGACAGACTGGAAGGGAGAGAGGATGCAGGGTATGCGCCTGTCTGCCAGAATTAGTAAAGTCTTAAGTACAGTGTTGAAGGGGACAGACTGACTAAGGGGGAGCAAAGAAAAAAGGTGAGTGCCTATCCACCCAGAACCATCAGCACTCCAAGTACTGTGTGAGTATTAACAGGGACAAGAGGGCAGAAGGAGGGTATGTCCCTGTCTGGGCCAAATTGACTATAAGGGAAGGGAAGCAGGAGGTGTGTGTCTGTCTGCTAGAACCAGTAAGGACCCAGTTTAGTGTGTAAGGGACAAACTGACTAGAAGGGAGGACAGCAGTAGGTGGGTGTCTGTCTGCTAGAACCAGTAAGGACCCAAGTATAGTGTGTAAGGGACAAACTGACTAGAAGGGAGGGCAGCAGGAGATGTGTCTCTGTCTTCCAGAACCAGTAAGGACCCAAGTATAGTGTGTAAGGGACAAACTGACTAGAAGGGAGGGCAGCAGTAGGTGGGTGTCTGTCTGCTAGAACCAGTAAGGACCCAAGTATAGTGTGTAAGGGACAAACTGACTAGAAGGGAGGGCAGCAGGAGATGTGTCTCTGTCTTCCAGAACCAGAAAGGACCCAGGTATATTGTACTAATTGGAAGGGTGACATGAGGGGAATACACTCCCTATTTCAGGAGTCCTTGTTGTGCCACCAGATAAAGATATAGCAGTGTGGGTGGCACAAAAAAGGAGACACATGTTTTTCCTTTTTGAAGTCTAGGTCAGATTAGATAGTGGTTTTGTTATTTTGTGCATCCACTTAACCAAGTCACAGGCTCAACTGGAGTTGTCTAGTAGTGACAGCCTTTACTATAATATAAATATGAAAATTAAATGTTTCCACTGACCCCGGAGAGACTGGAATTTAAAACCCTGACTTTCCTATATGCAGGGCAGACATTGATACAATAAAGAAGGTACAATAAATACTCAAGACACTAGACCATAAATCAGTACAAATTTTAACAAAACAAGTTATATTTGAAATGCTTTTAAAACTGGCATCTTGAGTTCAGATCTTTTGCAATGTGGTAATTCATTTCAGTTGCTTAATAAACAATGAATTCAATGTCCCTTTAAATATTACAAACCCTAAGAAAAAAATATGCAAATCACTTTTCATCGCTTCTTCTAATGAATTACAATAGACTCCAATGCTACTTTATTGCAATGTGCACATATCTCTATTTAATAGATTCTGCACCCTGTATTTTTAATAGAAGTAATTAGTTTTCTCTTGAAAGGTTAAATGAGTTTGGCTCTGTCAAATACTATTAACATTTTCTGTTACTCGTATCTAAAAATATAGTCTGAAGAGTGCAAGAAAAAACTGACACTATATGTGCTGGGTTCAGTTTGTTTTTGCATCAAGTGCAAGAAATTAGCTTTTGTTTGATACAGTTTATTAACCACTGACCTTCACATTGGTTCAACATTGATTTATTTGATATTTCTTGAAGGTTGTTTAAAGTTGAAGACCTGCGATTAAAATTTGTGCATCCTGCAATAAGCACAGATCTCACCAAAACATGGGTAATAAGAATGTAGGGATTTAGGATCTGCCATCTTCAAGAGAAACCCCCCATAAAACAACCCCCCCCACCAAAATAAATAAATAAATTCTGTGTATGTTTTTTGCAGATAATGGACTCCATTTATCATGTGCCGGTTAGACAAGGTTCGCTATCATGAACCTCGTCTGCCTGGTCTTTCGGTAAGCGGGCAATATCTTCTGCCTGCATTTAACATTGCACAATGCTGTCCCCTGCTTGCACGGCCAATTATGTGCGAGCAGGGACTGTCAATCATACCAACACAGTGACCTAGGTTCTGTAAAACATGTTAGTGAAAGTAATATCCTGCAGAAAAAAAAAACTTAAGAACACTTAAAGGTGCACTTAAAGGTGTATTACAAATACTGTATTAATCTATAACATAAACTGGATACCATGTGTATATAAACCTGTATTATCAGTCATGCCATTAAAATGTATCAGTTTTTAACTTCCTATCCAATTTTCTCTAATGGTCCTGCCCCAGTGTTTATATTTCAAAGGATTTTGCCAGCACTCACCTAATTAGAAATAAATTAACGAGCTGGTTTATCTTGCTCATACATTTCAGAGAATTTCATGCCCTATAAATGATCATTACTAATTTTTTTTTCGAATGCTTTGCTCTGTTTTGCCAGAATGATATTGAGATTTTAGTTATTTTTTATTTAAATGAACTTAATACAGAAAAAAAACACCTTTAAATAAATGATCTAACAGAACAGGTTATATGAATATTTTACTAGTAATTTTTAAAGGTTTTTTTATGATTCTAATAGAGCATGCAATTTAAATACTCAACCCACATTTTTTATTTCATGATTCAGATAGAGCATGCAATTTTAAGCAACTTTATAATTTACTCCTATTATCAATTTTTCTTCGTTCTCTTGCTATCTTTATTTAAAAAGCAGGGATGTAAAGCTTAGGAGCCATCCCATTTTAGGTTGAGAACACTGGATAGTGCTTTCGTATTGGTGGCTACATTTAGCCACCAATAAGCAAGCATAACCCAGGTTCTGAACCAAAAATGGGCTGGCTCCTAAGCTTTACATTCCTGCTTTTTTAAATAAAGATAGCAAGAGAACGAAGAAAAATTGATAATAGGAGTAAATTAGAAAGTTGCTTTAAACTGCCTGCTCTATCTGAATCATTAATGTTTAAGTTTAGTATCCCTTTAAATTTACTTGGCTCTCGTATCTTTTGTTGAAAAGCATATATAGGTAGACTGAAGAGTAGTGCGCTACTGTGAGCTAGCTAGTGATTGGCTGCACACATATGCCTCTTGCCATAGGCTCACCATATGGCCTAGTTGTGCATTGTTGCTCTGAAGCCGACTTTAACTATATGTTAACTTATTTGCATGGGTTTAAAGGGGACAGTAAAGTAAAAATGTTTCAGTTAAAGTAAGCAATTTTAAACAACTTTCCAATTTACTTCTAGTATCATTTTGCTTAGTTCTCTTGGTATCCTTAGGTAAAGAGTGACCCCAGTTAAGCTCAGGAGTGTGCACGTGCCCTTAGCCAACTGACAAGTGTTTACAACTATGTATAACAATACTATAAACATTGTTGTAAACACTACTGCGAGATGCACTTGCACGCTCCTACAGGCCCATTTATCAAAGGGCTTGCGGACCTGATCCGACACTGCGGATCAGGTCCGCAAGACCTCGCTAAATGCGGAGAGCAATACGCTCTCCGCATTTAACATTGCACCAGCAGCTCACAAGAGCTGCTGGTGCAACGCCGCCCCCTGCTGACTCGCGGCCAATCGGCCGCCAGCAGGGAGCTGTCAATCAACCCGATCGTATTCGATCGGGTTGATGTCCGGCGATTCCTGTCCGCCTGTTCAGAGCAGGCGGACAGGGTTATGGAGCAGCGGTCTTTAGACCGCTGCTTCATAAGTTGTGTGTCTGGCGAGTCTGAAGACTCCCCAGAAACACGGCCCTTCAAGCTCCGTACGGAGCTTGATAAATGGGCCTGTCAGACTCACCTAGGAGTACTCTTTAACAAAGAATTGTTAGTTGAAAGTTGTTGAAAATGCCATGCACTAGCCATTCCATTTAAAGGGACAGTCTAGTCAAAATTAAACTTTCATGATTCAGATAGGGCATGCAATTTTAATCAACTTTCCAATTTACTTTTATCATCAAATTTGCTTTGTTCTCTTGGTTTTCTTTGATGAAAGGTAAACCTTGGTAGGCTCATATGCTAATTTATATGCTCTTGAAGGCCACCTCTTATTTTAGTGCATTTTGACAGTTTTTCACAGCTAGACAGCACTAGTTCATGTGTGCCATATTGATAACCTTATGCTCACTCCGTGGAGTTAATTATGAGTCAGCACTGATTGGCAAAAATGCAAGTCTGTCAAAAGAACTGAAATAAGGGGGCAGTCTGCAGAGGCTTAGATACAAGGTAATCACAGAGGTAAAACGTATATTAATATAACTGTGTTGGTTATGAAAAACTGAGGAATGGGTAATAAAGGGATTATCTATCGTTTGAAACAATACAAATTCTGGAGTAGACTGTCCCTTTAAGCTTAAAGCGATATGAAACCCAAAAATGTTATTATGTGATTCAGACAGAGGATACCATTTTACAAAAAGTTTCCAATTTACTTTTATTATAAAATTTGCTTTGTTCCCGTGATATTCTGCATTAAAGAGAGCTTTGTTCTTTGAAACCACAACCCATCAAAATTGGTTCAGCTTGCAGGGTAATTAGATATCCTTAGTTTATCACTTTCTGTACACACATGCTTCTTTATTTTATCTCAGTAACCCAATACTTAGAAAAAGGAAAATTAATATTTTATTGCCAATGATAATCAATATATACAGTATATGCAGCCACCAATCAGCAGCTAGACCTAGGTTCTTTGCTGCTCCTGAGCTTTCCTAGATAAACCTTTCAGCAAAGGATAACTAGAGAATGAAACAAATTAAATAATAGAAGTAAATTGGAAAGTTGTTTAAAATGGTATGCTCTGTCTGAATCACGAAAGAAAAATGTTGTGTTTCATGTCCATTTAAGTATAGAAACTTTCAATATAGTTAGGGATACCACAGGCAAAATCAGCTATTTCAAATGCAGAAATAAAGTAAAAGGTGCTATTAGTAAATTACTCCAGCAGGTAAAATGGATGATTGGAAACAAATTGGAGAAATATTTAGGGTAAACTGTACCTTTAATTCCATAAAACTAACTTGCATAAAACTTCCGTGTACACTGATGGGTGAAAAAAGGTAAAACAAATCCCCTTCCTTATCCATTTAAGAAAGCCATTCCTAGGATTACTTTTTTTTCACATCCCGACTCTTCAGAACAGTCAACAGATTCTGCCTTTATTTGCCCAAACCCAACTCACTGAATACCCAAAGCTCTGTCAACAAAAGTAATTGCCCTCCCCATTAAAGGTTTTTTTAAAAATGCCACTGGCTGAAATGCATTTAAAATGTTTGTGTTAAATAGGTTAATTCACGGTTTTCAAATGGATTGGAATACATAAGAATTTGAAAAGCCACACAGTCATTTTGGTATTCTGATGGATATTTTGAATGCATTTTAAATTGGAAGTAAATTTCCATAGAAACTGTATTCTCTTGTATTTTTTGCCTTATGTTACAAAGGCGGTTTCAAATTCTAATACAATGCAAAAAAGATATTCCTGTGCTGAATAAACCAATATTTTCTGTGGGATTTGTCCTGTCAACCAGTGAGCGTTAGATTTCGAGCCCTGAGTTTTACACAATCCTGCACTTCCTGCAACAACTACAATAGAATGGTTACTAACCATGTTATTGATTTCATCTCTCATCAAAACTGTTCTCCTATTGTAACCCCTTTAAGGTGCCAAATGGTGAAGACCTTCTTCTCCATAGTGGGAGCGGCCATCTTGGAGCACAGGTATAATCACACCCTGTGACAGAAGCAATCCGCATTGAGCTTGTTTTTTTGGACAAACGTATAATGTGCTTTAGATTAGCTAGCACCATACAGAGCAGGAACTTTACATTTTTGCAGCAAAGTGTTTTTGTTTAATGTATTTTGTGTAACTTTAAAACTGTGTAAAAACATTAAAACACGTAAAGCTCACATGCTGTATCATATACACTAACCCTAAACAATGATACAGCTGTAAAAAAAATGTCAGTATCACTGATCGTTGAGTATGTACAAATTCTGTCACATTGGGGTATATTTATTAAAGTGCGGACGGACATGATACAATGTAGCGTATCATGTCCGCCGCACATCGATAAATGCCGACAGCATATGCTGTCTGCATTTATCATTGCACAAGCAGTTCTTGTGAACTGCTGGTGCAATGCCGCCCCCTGCAGATTCGCGGCCAGTCGGCCGCTAGCAGGGGGTGTCAATCAACCTGATTGTATAGGAACGGGTTGATTTCTGTCCACAGCCTGCTTCTGTCCACAGCAGGCAGACAAGTTATGGAGCAGCGGTCTTTACGGAGCTTGATAAATTGGCCCGATAGTGTGGGAATACCTAAGCTCCAAGATGGTGGTGCCCAGTATGAAGAGGTGGAGTATCACCATCTGGCACCTTTATGCTATTAAATAGAACTGTTCTGAAGAGAGCTGCAGACACAGAAGGAAACACAATTGCATGGTGAGTAATAACCATTATTTATGGTTGTGCTCAGCAGTTTAATTGAATTTATTAAATTAAAAAATGTTTTACTTAAACATGTTACAAATATATAAGTTCAAATTTATTTAACTGTTTTATCATACTATAAAGCCGTAACTCTTCAAAGATTGATACATTGGCACACGGGTTCCAAATCAAAGGCTTGGGTGGCATTAGATTCACATATCTTAAGTACCCCTCAGGTGGGGGCTTTGTGTTGGGTTCCTAAAGACACTAGACCACAGATAATACAAAAAATATCAATTTATAACCATATATTTAATTCTTTGGATTGTCTGCTTAAAACTTCTGAAGGTATCTCATCTTTTAAATCTCCAATGACCCCAACATCTTTTAATGCAGAGTTTTTAGGAAGCAATATCTCCAAAACAAGCTCCTGTCTGTGTTGACTCTGTCCATAGCGTACCTAGTTTAGAGCGATAAATTAAAACCTAGACAAGAGTTAAGACCAGAGGGATCATTGTATCATGATTAAAATATGTGCAGGTTCATGACCTTTTACAAGACTTCACCTCATAGGACTGACTTGCTTAGATTTCCCACTGCCTCCGAACTGTAGAGGGAACTGCTAGGAGGGGCACCTTGCCTTTAGCTAGTTGTTTATTAAGGGGATTACATGCGGGTGTACTTCCTAATGATACTGAAAAATTGAATGCACAATTAGGTAGAGCATTAGGCCATAAAGACTGGTACAAAATCTTCCAATGCACACATTGATCGTCAGTCTCTACACAAATGCTGGAACTAAACTATAAAATATTGACACGCTGCTATCTGATGCCAGTTTGTATTAAATATATATACCCTCACTGTTCCGATTTGTGTTGGAGAGAGTGCGATGGGCTATGGAAATCTGTAGCAACGCCTTCTAAACAACCATGGGTGAAGAAAACAGAGGGACTATTAATTCTAGAAGGCTATGGTTATTATAGAAAACAAAAAATAGACATGTTTCATAATATTCAATTTTATTGGGACCAATTTAAACACACACAATGAAGTCAAATAGTCTGGGTGATGGAGTTTCCATCCCTCTTTATCTGCACTTTCCAGTTTATTTCTTAGGGGCAAATTTATCAATGTGCAAGCGGATATGATACAAAGTAACGTATCATGTCTGCCGCACATCGATAAATGCCGACAGCATACGCTGTCGGCATTTATCATTGTACCAGCAGTTCTTGTGAACTGCTGGTGCAATGCCGCCCCCTGCAGATTCGTGGCCAATCGGCTGCTAGTAGGAGGTGTCAATCAACCCAATCGTATTCGATCAGGTTGATTTCTGTCCGCGGCCTCAGAGCAGGCGGACAAGTTATGTTTCTTAACTTCTGTTTCCGGTGAGCCTAAAGGCTCGCCGGAAACAAGGGGCATCAAGCTCCATACGGAGCTTGATAAATATGCCGCTTAGTCTTCTTTTTCTCCATCTTTGTTTGTTAAACAGGCTGAGGAAGGTATTACACTCCTTACCTGTGCTTTACAATGTATAATATTGTAAACAATATTTAATATAATAACTGTTGTTTGTCTAATTGGATTTTTGTTCATTTGTTAATATTTGAAAATCTAATAAATGTGTATAAATGTGTATAAATAGCAGATCATTATGCATCAGGGTTGGATTGGCCTACTAGGATACTAGGAGATTTCCCGGTGGGCTGCAGCAGCTGGGGCTGGAAAGCTACAATTTAAAAGGGTGATTAATGGATGCAATTGGGTTGTAGTGTTGCTATATAATATCAATCTGACATTTTTATATAATACAAAGTAATATAATTTAATTCTGAAAAAAATATTGGGGAAGGAGTATCCCAGCAATCACCTTTGAAAAAAATGGGGCATGGGCATTCTACTGACGGAAAATAGGGCTGGTCTTCATATTTTTCCAGGCTTATTTATATTCCCAGTCCGGCCCTGTTATGCATTCAAATTATATGCAGTGCGATGGATTTAATAAATGTTATTTCATTTTTTTTTTTGAAGGAGCCAAAAACCTCAGCTCAGTTAATGGAAGAGTGGGGCCTTGATAATGTTGATTATGCGTTCTCAGAAGATGATTATCACACTCTCACTAACTACAAGGCATTCAGTCAGTTTCTCAGGTAAGACAAACATTAGTAAATACACTTTTGAACTGAATATTAGATCTTTAATAAAAATTTGTTACAGGTACAGTATATTCAAAATAAAATTCCTCATAAAATGCTTAATCGTGTATAATTAAAAACTTAGCAATGCAATTTTTATTTTGACTGCTTTTCCTGTAATTTAATCCTGGAAATAGTATTATTTACACCCCCCCCCCTATCCGTATAGACTGGAGCACATTCTGCACAATGCAGAACCCCAACACTCTGAAATGCTGCATAGTGAGTGGTTGTGGAAAAATAGTAGAAAGAGGAGGCGCCTCATGTGCAGATTAGATGGTCATATCAGGAATGGTATACACCAAGTGTAACACAGAATACTCAAATTTAGTGAAATCACCCAAATGTGCTTGTAGATCTTAAGGTGTATCAGCTCACCTCCTCCCGCTAACAGGAACAGTCACTGCAGACAGGATCAATCTTCAGTATAGGCGTGACAACACCATACAGTCCCTGAATCCCTGATTTCTTACATTGGATTGCGCTTCTATGTATAGATATCACTATTTTGAGGGGGTTCAGTTTGTCAATCCCCTGTTATAGTAACTTACCATTAAACGCAACTCCATAGAGAGTCCTCAGGAGAACTGGTATCAGGTAGTATTGTTTTCGACTGCGATATATTCAACATAACACTGACCAGTTGGTCCTTTATGCATTACGTAGCATTGCATTTGACTGCAATATATTTACCATAACACTGACCAATTGGTCCTTTATGCTTTACGTAGCATTGCATTTGACTGCAATATATTTACCATAACACTGACCAATTGGTCCTTTATGCTTTAGGTAGCATTGCATTTGACTGCAATATATTTACCATAACACTGACCAATTGGTCCTTTATGCTTTACGTAACATTGCATTTGACTGCAATATATTTACCATAACACTGACCAGTTGGTCCTTTATGCATTACGTAGCATTGCATTTGACTGCGATATATTTACCATAACACTGACCAATTGGTCCTTTATGCATTACATAGCATTGCATTTGACTGCAATATATTTACCATAACACTGACCAATTGGTCCTTTATGCTTTGCGTAGCATTGCATTTGACTGCGATATATTCACCATAACACTGACCAATTGGTCCTTTATGCTTTACGTAGCATTGCATTTGACTGCGATATATTTACCATAACACTGACCAATTGGTCCTTTATGCTTTACGTAGCATTGCATTTGACTGCGATATATTTACCATAACACTGACCAATTGGTAATTTATGCATCCATAGGATCAATTAGTAAACGGCTTTGTACCTCAATAATATGAGATCACTCTCCTAGTGATACATATGACTGTTATTATTAATTCACCTTTCAGAGGCCTTACCTGTTACACTATAGAGAGGTTATCACACAAATTGTTACTATTGGCAATTTTTTTGCTTTTAAGTCCCATATTTTAATTTTAGTTTTATTAAAAGTTATGTTTTAACGTAGGAACTTTTCATTACCTTTTTTCAGTCAGGCATTGGGGCCGAACTATCAAGCTCTGAATGGAGCTTGATGCCCCTGTTTCCGCGCGCCTTCAGGCTCACCGCATACAGCAGTTATGAAGCAGCGATCTTAACACCACTGCTCCATAACTGGTCCACCGCCTCTGAGGCTACTGTCTGCAATCCGCCCGATCCTATACGATCGCGCTGATTGATACCCCATGCTAGCGGTCGATTGGACGCGATTGGACGCAAGTCTGCAGGGGGCAGCATTGCACAAGCAGTTCTGGTGAACTGCTTGTGCAATGTTAGATACGCTGTCTGCATTCAGCGATGTCTGTCAGACATGATACGCTAAAGAGAGCTATGTTGCATCCTTTTGTGCATCTCTTTGTTGTGAGTATTGTGAGTATTCTGTGTTGCACTTGGTGTATACCATTCCTGATATGACCATCGGATCTGCACATGAGGCGCCTTATCTTTCTACTATTTCTCCAGGACCCTACTAATGTGTGTACGGAGAGCTGGCTTTCTTCTATTTGTGGAAGATTGTTTGATTTATTGACAGTGGTGGTCTCGGCTGTTTACTGGATGGTTCACAGTTCTTTTCTCTCGCTGACTTTTCCACTGGTTGGACAGTTTTGTTTACATGTATATTGATTTACTATTTTATTTTTGTTTTCCATTTATGTGTACTTTGTAGTTTGTATATAGCGCACCCTACAAGCCATTCCTTTTGGTTGTTATATTTTATCATAGTGATTGGTTGATATGTGAAAAAGCTCACAGCAAAGGAAGTATGATTGACAACATTCATTAATCTTTTGAAGGGGTGTGTCCTGTGACTGCAAAATAATTTACATTTTCTAGGTTATAGATTGTAAATGATTTCACAACATTTGTTTGTGTGCGGATCTGTTATGATGCAGTGAATCATTTCTAATGGGTAAATAAAAATAATGTATCCATGTCCTATAGCCAAAGACAGCACTGCTGTCATTTATTGTTCTATTAGCCTATTATTCCTGAAATTTATATTGGTAAATAATTATTTTTCACTCCCCCAAGAGGCTGGAATTCATAAGTATACAAATGTACTGTACATATAAAACAGTCTTTTTTATATATATATATATTTATTGAGGAAAAAACAAAGTACAGATGACAAAATTATGCTCACATTCGAATGATAAAGATAATTTCACTAACATATGTGACCAGTACTGTGATATATTTGAGTTATTTCTGTTTGTGATTATAAAAATATAACAAATATCCTCATTTTAAACCCTAGTAAAAAATACTCAGACCACTTTTGGGTCCTTTTGAGGATTATGAAAAATAAAATGATGTCAGGGCTTTATAAAGAGGACTCAGGGAGGGGGGGAGGAAGGGGGGGAGGTATAAAAGAGGAGAGTGATGATATAAAGATGTCAATTCAAAAAGCCAAAGCTGAACCTTTAGACGGTTTACTTAGGTGTGGTCACCATAAATTTAGAATGTTTACAGGGATGTTTACAGGGAGGGACGGGGCTTGATGCTTATACAGTGGATATAAAAAGTCTACACACCCCTGTTAAAATGTCAGGTTTCTGTGATGTAAAAAAATGAGACAAAGATAAATCATTTCAGAACTTTGTCCACCTTTAATGTGACCTATAAACTGTACAACTCAATTGAAAAACAAACTGAAATCTTTTAGGAAAAGGGAAATAAAAATAAAAAACTAAAATAATATGGTTGCATAAGTGTGAACACCCTTTTATAACTGGGGATGTAGCTGTGTTCAGAATTAAGCAATCACATTCAAAATCATGTTAAATAGGAGTCAGTACACACCTGTCATCATTTAAAGTGCCTCTGATTAACCCCAAATAAAGTTCAGCTGTTCTAGTAGGTCTTTCCTGACATTTTGTTAGTTGCATCCTACAGCTAAAGCCATGGTCCACAGAGAGCTTCTAAAGCATCAGAGGGCTCTCATTGTTAAAAGGTATCAGTCAGAAGAAGGGTACAAAAGAATTTCCAAGGCATTAGATATACCATGGAACAGTGAAGACAGTCATCCTCAAGTGAAGAAAATATGGCGCAACAGTGACATTACCAAGAACTGGATGTCCCTCCAAAATTGATGAAAAGACGAGAAGAAAACTGGTCTGGGAGGCTGCAAAGAGGCCTTCAGCAACATTAAAGGAGCTGCAGTAATATCTGGCAAGTACTGGCTGTGTGGTACATGTGACAACAATCGCCCGTATTCTTCATATGTCTGGGCTATGGGGTAGAGTGGCAAGACGGAAGCCTTTTCTTACAAAAAAAACATCCAAGCTTGGCTAAATTTTGCAAAAACACATCTGAAGTTTCCCAAAAGCATGTTGCAAAAGGTGTTCTGGTCTGATGAAACCAAAGTTTAACTTTTTGGCCATAATTCCAAAAGATATGTTTGGCGCAAAAACAACACTGCATATCACCAAAAGAACACCATACCTACAGTGAAGCATGGTGGTGTCAACATCATGCTTTGGGGCTGTTTTTCTTCAGCGGGAACTGGGGCCTTAGTCAAGGTAGAGGGAATTATGAACAGTTCCAAATACCAGACAATATTGGCACAAAACCTTCAGGCTTCTGCTAGAAAGCTGAACATGAAGAGGAACTTCATCTTTCAGCATGACAACGACCCAAAGCATACATCCAAATCAACAAAGGAATGGCTTTAGCAGAAGAAGATTAAAGTTTTGGGATGGCCCAGCCAGAGCCCAGACCTGAATCCAATTCAAAATCTGTGGGGTGATCTGAAGAGGGCTGTGCATAGGAGATGCCCTCGCATTCTGACAGATTTAGAGTGTTTTTGCAAAGAAGAGTGGGCAAATCTTGCCAAGTCAAGATGTGCCATGCTGAAAAACTCATACCCAAAAAGACTAAGTGCTATAATAAAATCAAAAGGTGCTTCAATAAAGTATTAGTTTAAGGGTGTTCACACTTATGCAACCATATTATTTTAGTTTTTTATTTTTATTTCCCTTTACCTAAAATATTTCAGTTTGTTTTTCAATTGAGTTGTACAGTTTAAAGGTCACATTAAAGGTGGAAAAAGTTCTGAAATGATTTATCTTTGTCTCATTTTTTTACATCACAGAAACCTGACATTTTAACAGGGGTGTGTAGATTTTTTATATCCACTGTATATGGAAACTATGGGGATGGAGAGTATGAACTGACAGAGCACTGTTATGCTGGTATATATTTAAGCAATTTGGAGACAATGCTAACCTGAAGGCCATCTAGTAAGTAGACAGGTCTAGGATTTCATATTGTTATATATAACTGCATGAACATTAGCAATAACAATGATTCAAGTGTAAGTTTAGCTACTCATGGCTGTAGTATCAGTGAGACAAATAGTAAGGAGGATAACCTTGTGGGACTTTGTCCAAGGGGAAACTGACAAACTTTAGTATATTAAACAAACCTAATGGGAGGTTAATAGGATATTTTTTTGAAAAACCTTTTCTATATATGTAAATATAAAGGTGGTAGCCTCTTCCCACAGCCCCGTCCGCTGGCCATGGTCTCAAAGCCCAATCCTAGTAGTTACAAACTACTGTAAGGTGTGAGAGATCAAAATAACCTAACGAGTTCCTAATTCCATGCTCCCATTAGCTAAACACATGTCCCAATATATTTTATAACTTTTGAAAAAATAAAAAAAACAAAAAAACTTTAACATAACCAGTTACCGTATATGTACATCTAATGCTCACTAATTATGGATTAGGTTGAGAAAATAGCGTTCAGAGTTTATCCCTCTCCGGTTTTTACCAGACCCTGTTCACGTTATTGTCCTATGGTGATTCTGTTGATAAATCTGCGTTGCGCAGGGAATCGTTAATGGACAGGTTTTACCGATGGGCTCAAGCTGCTGCTCGCTGTTTGAAAAGGGGAATCTGTAGGCTACCCCTCTCCTGACTTCGGTAAATGTCCATCACTATGTAGACAATATGCGTCTGATGCAGATAACTGTCTCCGCCACCTGCTTTCGTCCAGCAGTGCCAAAATATAGCTAGCGGGCCGATCAGTCTCTTTAGCATCTCTGGCGCTTTCTGCAAAGGTGATTTTTTTAGGCGTTTTCTGTGGGGGTGACTCTTTAGAATTCTACAGACATATCGCTATGGTGTTTCGTCTAACCATCTTTCTTCCCTTGTGTGTTGCCATGCTCTTCTCTACCCTGTGTCCCGGAGTCTCCATTAGCAATGATGTCTTAGGCTGGTCGTCGTAGTCTCCGCATATCTCTGTGCTGTCGGCAGGTTGGAGCAGTGGTGATGTGAAAGAGTAAGGCTGCGGATATCCATATTTCTCTCTACTACAGTCCACGAGAGAGCTTTCTAATGGCGGCGGATCATCCTGAGTCTTTATGGTGATTTGCGGGTTGTGAAGCGCCGTGTCAGTGAGATTCTGTGTATCTGATGTCTTGGCTGAGCTTGTTAATAAGCGTTGAATTAGGTAGTCATAAGGAGCTTTATCAATTAGCCTCTGCATGAGAAGATCCAGTTTTCTGAAGTGTTCATCGAATTGCAGTATATAATCTTCTCCCGCCATGTCCACCAGACCAGATGTCCCCTTGAGGTAACAATACTGGATAGATTTTTATAGGTTCTCAACCTGCTTTCCAGATACATGTGGGGGAGTGAAGAAATTGCAGTAAGCCAGAATATTCCAGCGGCACTGAAACCCCATTTCTTCCGGGGGGGGGGGGGGAGGTGCATGCCTATCAGTGAGCCGCCGCCCTAGGCCTCAAGTTTCCAATCTGAGTCTCCAGATTCATGTAAACTTACAAGATTTTAAATGTGGGTCCGCGGCTTGCCAGGCCTTGGTATCTTAGTGAAATATGATTGTAATCTTGCTGTTAAAGTGTAGCAATCAGCGAATTACTAGAGATTCAGCTAGAGCCTACAGAAAATGCGCCCTATCCAGAACGCAGCACGGACACGCCCCCCACAACCCTACTATATACTACAAGCTAATTGGTTAGATAACTGATGGAGCTCATTTGCATATAGTCCTGATTGTTCACAGCAAAGAGACAAGATTAATATATTCAATAAGACTTTCAATGGGTCTATTTCTTTCTTGTTCTGCAATTGCAAAACTCTGAAATAAGTTTAAATGTTCTTAATGCATTTTTATTTTAGTAGCATATATATATATATATATATATATATATATATATATATATACAAAGTCATAGATAGGATTGCACATCATACTTAAATAATGCCACGGTGCTCCGCTAATACCATATCAATACTCTCCAAAAAGCAGGCAGCTTTTTGGAGAGTATATATATATATATATATATATATATATATATATATATATATATATATAAAACTAAAATGTACCCTTATTGGAAAGCTGACATCTACAAAAAAGTAATCTTAAATTAATATACTGTATAGACTACCTTGTCTTTTTTGAGCACTGATAATTTTGTTTTACAACTTTGTTTTGTTTACAAACTTGCACACAGAGAATGGTGCACAGTGGGTAAATTAAAGGGATACTAAACCGATATTTTTTCTTGAATGATTCAGATTGTGGTGCCAATTTATCATATGTCGGGCAGACATGATTCGCTGTAGCATACGCTGTAGCATACGCTGTTTGCATTTAACATTGCACAAGCATTTCTAGTGAAATGCTTGTGCAATGCTGCACCCTGCACATTTGCAGCCAATTGGCCGCTAGCAGGGGGTGTCAATCATCCCGATCGTATCTTACGACCGCTGCTTCTTAACTTAACTACGGGGGTGGATAGCAACATCCTGCTTGTTAAATCTACCCCAATGCATGCAATTTTAAGCAACTTTCTAATTTACTCTTAAAATTGCATGCTCTATCTGAACCATGAAAGAATACATTTCGGTATAGAATCCCTTTAATTAGTAGGGTTAACGGCATGATGTGATCTGTCCCTCTCACTTATATTAACCACTTGATTATTAGTGAAAGTTGCCATAATTAGTAAAGTAAAAAACAGTTACATATTCCAAATTAAGCCATTTTATTACATTTTACAAAATGACAATTTTGATTAGTAGCCATGCATAATGTCGCGTATGAAAAATTGCACTGGCAGAGAAAAGATGAAAACAATTTTATGACGTTATTCTTTGTAAAGAATAATAAAAAAAATCTTGTTCTCCACAGATACCAACAAGGTCAGGCCCTTATACTACACCTGCTTGAGTACAAAAGAGTAAATCCTCCAATCATTCACCTTTCTTCAAGCAGAGGTGTTATATACATGAAAGCGGTTGTTTAGGCTGTTCTTGAGGGTTGGAAATGGGGAATCCTAATCGAAAGTCCCCTTTAGAACATTCAATATTATTTATTGTTATTCATCGTGTGTCATTATATGCTTGGGTGGGCAAGTGAGGAAATGGCGGCCATTTATTTTCATAATCAATTACATTATGAATTATAAGTCGACTTTCCTATGAGTGTTACAGGTCTAATTCTTATATATTACTATCTTGATTTATGGTAGTTTGGTTGTTGGTAGTTTTTAGAAGAAAATTTGCTTCTGAGTATGATTTGATTATCAACTCTAAGCAGATGATGTAAAAGACTTGTATTGCACATGCATCATTCAACTGTTATCCACAACAGGCTTTATAAATATTTAATCAACTGTTTAATTTTATATATATATGTACTGTATATAGACTTTTGATCTGATGAAAGGTCTAATGTAGATCTGAAACGTCATCCAATAAATTTGACACTGAATTGTGAAAATCCTGAGAGTGCATCATCTTTGCTTCTGCTATTGATTTCAATGCTGCACCCAGGTGGTTGACCAAGGAGGGAGGATTAGTTTTTCTACAGCTTATTTATATATATATATATATATATATATATATATAGGTAACACTTGATGGACTTCTGTCTTCTTTCAATCTCATCTACTATGTTATTATTTATATATATATATATATATATCATATTATATATATGTATATCAGCCTTATTCATACATATTCAAATGTTTTTATTTAAAGTAACATAAAGTAAAAACCATGGTTCAGATAGAGCATGCAATTTTAAGAGACTTTTCAATATACATCTACTATCAGTAGCCTCAGGAGCAGCAAACCACTCCTAGGAGCTAGAAGGTGATTGGTGACTAGGCACATTTTCTCCGGTCATAGGCTCACAAGGATCTAGCTAGGTTCCAATAGGGCATTTCTGCTCTGGAGCTTAACTATGTGTTAACGTCTTTGCAGGGGTTAAATAAAAGATATATGCAAGTACCAATGCAATAAAAAAAAAATCGCCAACATTGTTTCTGTTTTGTAAATTTGTAGTAAAAAAATACTTAAAATAATCATTACATTGGAAATAATCTTTAAAAATATCATTACATTATGTACTTATGTATATTGTTCCTGCATTGCTATGACATTGCTATTACTGTAGCGCATATCTGATGCTAAAAATGTCCTGGGTGCCAGGGAGCTGTTCCAAAAAGATATTTTCAAAAATATATTTATCCATGTTATACTTTTTATCAATATTCTTATACATCTATACAATATAGATCACTGTGTAGCACATACTTGTATTCATCGTATGTCATTTTTACCTAGAACAATAAAGCAGGGAATTCTGGGCAAGGATGTGCAAACCAATGTCACATTACCTCACCTTTTTGCTATTAAATGATTATAATTAATAATAATAATTAACAGCTTTATCTGAAACCAAAATTATTTGACGAAATGTAAGAAAAACAAAGACAGGAAAAATAGAAATATAAGATTACATAGAAGGACTCGCCGGCATGGAGGCATTGCTATTTGAAATGATTTCTTAGACATAATCATGAATCCAAGTAGTTCCTAAAACCCGTTTTAATCTCAAACCCTCATGACAGCTTTACTAGGATGCAAATTAACAAAAGAAGAGAATAGGGGCTTTAGCTCTCAAATCCACTTATTGGGAGTAAATTAATAAAAAACAAACCTATATTCTATAAGAGTAAAAAAAGGGGAATCCTATACCCCTAGACAAATACTACACTTTTAAAAACCTAATCAACTAACATTGCATGATTCACCTCCCTGTTTCCTGGCCGATAGCTGGCTATGTCGGCATTAGGTGATAGGGGTGAAGAGCACACAGTAGCTACCAAAACAGACGTGTTTCGGCCCTATTACAGATCTTTCTCAATGTTGTTTCCCTGTTGGGCTTTAAATAGCATAATTATCGATAACGCCAATCTCAGGGCACTTAGACCACGCCCCTCTGACTTCAGACCAAGTAACCCCACGTGGCCACTCTGCTCCGGATTGGTATGGAGGAGTGGTCATTAAGGGGAAAGTAAACAGCGATTGAAATGTATTCTTTTAGCAATTGTAACTAATTAACCTGTATTCTACAAGCTCCACCAACATATAATTACTTAGTTTTAGTTATAGTAGCCAATTCCTATTCTCAATTGGTTACACATAATAACACTGACAAATATACCAAAACTATAGATATAACTATTGTTAGAAAAAATATATATATAAAAAAGGGGAGCGAGGAATTACATTTATAATATTACCCTTACATTTATTCACACAAATACAAATTACCTATATGTCCCATTATAAATGTAAGTGTGTTGAATAATAGTAATATTAAAATTAGGAATAACAATTGTCCTCTGTGTAGATCAGGATACATCAGAATTCACAGCTAGATCAATTTTTCAATATTAAAATTCATACTCCATAATCCATATAAAATCAGGTTCACAAACATTGTGAGTATGCTCAACAATATTAGCCATTCATAAAAAGACCCAATTGTTATTGTTCTCATTCCTGCCGTTAGGTACAATGGAATTTAAATGGAATATCCATTTAGTTTATTTTTGCAACAGAACTAATTCTATATCTCCACTCCTTATACCACGTTTTACCTTCTCCAAACCCCAACATTTTAAGGTTTTAAAGTTCGCATTATGATACTTTACAAATGTCTCACAATACTTGTAATTTTGTTCCCCTTTTCAATGTCTTTCTTGGCATTACGTATGTTGCAAAGATGTTCAGTCATTCTAGTACCAAGTGCCCTTGTAGTCATGCCAACATAGAAAATATTGCAATCACACATGTGCTTTTACAGTTAATAAAGTTATTTATTGTCCATTTTTTATTGAATCTATCAATGATTGCTTCTTTCTTAATCATATGAGGGCACATTTTAAAACTGCCACAGGGAATTAAGCCATTATAAATTGGGGTCTATGAGCATTTCTGTCTTAATGACTGTTAGTAAGTTGTTTTCCAAAATTTCCTGCTCTCTTAAAGGTAAATTGTGGTTTTAATGGTAATATATTTTTTAGTTGATCACCCAATCTTAGTATATGCCAGTGTTTCTCAAAAATGCCATGAACTAAATCACTTTGTGGGAAATATGTAGATATGAATAAAATCTGGTTGTCTACAGATGGTTCTTTCGGCTGTAGGAGCTCATTCCTATGCTTATTCATAGCAATATGATATGCCTTAGCTAATTTCTTTCGCAAATAACCTCACTAAAGGAGTCTATTTTTTAGCTCTTTTGCAGCTGCTTTAAATGACTCCATTGTTGAACAATTTCTCCTTAACTGGTGGTATTCCCCAACCGGTAAGCTTCTTACTGTAGATGGATGTTGATGACTAGTGGCATGGAGCATAATATTGGTGGATGTTGGTTTTCTTTAGCTATCTGTTTCAACAGAATTATCTAGTTTTTTGATCACAAGATCTAAAAATTCCACCTTCTCCTTATCATCCACATATGTCAGAAAGAGACCCATTGGGTTGTCATTTAAGATACCTATAAATTCCTGAAGAAGTTCCTTCGAACCATGCCAGACAAATAAAATATCATCTATGTATCAAGACCAATGTGAGATGTATTGTGTGTTCTCTTTCAATGATTAATGGAACACCACTGTTTCCTCCAATGAAGATACATATTAGAATAAGTTGCAGTGCCACATGCCTGCAGAAGGAATTTGCCGTCAAACACAAAATAATTATAACTTAAAACAAATTTTAATAACTGAACAACAAATTATTTTGTCTCAATCGTCATTAAATTATTTTTTTGCAGTAAACCCTCACTTTAGTTGAATATTAGTATACAGTGACTCAACGTTGCATGTGATAAGAAAAGATTCAGGGGTGGTATTAAATATTTGAGTTTTATTTAATATATGCATAGAATCTCTGGTATAAGATGGGAGTGTTTACACATTATATTTAAGTCTAGCATCCATATATTCACTAGCTCTTTCTGTTAAAGAGTCTATACCCAAAACTATCGGTCTGTCTGGATGGCAGTTTAGGTTTTTATGCACCTTCGGCAATAGATACAATGTGGCTATTTGGGATTTTTAACGTCTAGGAATTTATATTCTTTAGAGCAGGGGTCAGCAACCTTGGCACCCCAGATGTTTCGGAGTAAGTTTGTTATATTGTTCAAGAAAAACATCTGTTGGATTACTCAGTAGACGTTTATAAATTTTGTCATTCATTAACTGAGTTAATGCCTTATAGATATACATTTCTGTATGCCAAATTACTATATTCCCTCCTTTATCACGCTTTTTAATTTGAACATCAGTCCAATTAGAAATCTCTAACAAAGCTTTTTTCTCTTCCCTAGTAAAATTACCAGCAAGTTTAACCCTTGGAATGTTGATGTAGAATATATCATTGCAAAATAAATTAATAAAAGTAGTAGAGTGTGGGAATGTAAGGCTTGGGGGTACAAAATGGGATTTTGATTTTAATATTTTACGCAAACTGTCATTACAAACTGTGTTATGTTAGATCCCTTCAGCAAAGTAATCAGATCATCTGGTGCCTGTAAATCTGCACTTTCTTATGTTCCTATTTCTGTATTACTGAAGAAATATTTATTGAGCAAAACTTTGCGAACAAATAAATGGGTATCCTTTACAACCTCAAATTTGTCAATGCTGGTGGTGGGTATAAATGACAAACCTTTTTTCAGAACAGATATTTATATGCTTGTAAGTGGTTTGCCAAAAAGGTTGAGATAATGTTTAAACCTGAATCAACTACTTTCTCTTTTTCTGGAATTTGTGATGGAATCTTATCTGTCTCCGTGTAAGGAGTCTTTTTCCTTCCCCTTCTGACTCTTCTCCTAAAGGGACATTATTAGTGAGTGTGGTTTAATGCTATTTCTTATTATGGGTTTAGGTCTTTTTTTTGTTATCAGATGCCTCAGTATCTGTGGTTCCTCATTCTTTTTCAATACTTGTGTTTTTGTTTTGCGCCCAAAGATCATATTTCCCTATCAAATCTTTTTTCTCAGAAATTAATTTAGCAAATGTTTCCACTTTTCCCTTCAATTTTATTATATGATTTTTAAAAATCCTGTTTTAGTTCATGATGTTTTAATTCATCACCCATTTTGGAGATGTCACTAGAAATATCGTTAAATTTATCCATCTCATCTTCAACCAAATATTCTAAAAACCTAATCAACTAACATTGCGTGATTCATCCCCTGTTTCCTAGCTGAAACAGAAAGGTGTTTTAACTGAATGTTCAGTGAAATTAATTTATTATTATTATTATTATTATCGGTTATTTGTAGAGTGGCAACAGATTCCGCAGCGCTAAATTAATAAAGGTGTGGTATTTGTTTAGGGGTATATGATGAACCTTTTTACTCCTATAGATTAAAGGTTTGTTTTTATTAATTGATTTACTCTCAATAAGTGGATTTGAGTGCTAAAATCTGTATTCTTTTCGCTTCTTTTGTTAATTTGCATATATATTAAGGGGCAGCACCAGACATAGCCATATTTTTTGTGGCCCTGTCTTTTCTACAAATGTAATTGTCACAGTGCCAGTATTTTCTCTTTTTTTATAAGCTTTACTAGGATAACAGGAATAGATGTATACAATGTATGCCTTAAGGCGGTCAGGAGCAAAATTGCACTACCATGAAGTAGTCAATGTCTTTTAGGAGCAAAAAAAAAAAAAAAGTAATTTGACTATCCTTACCCAGAACCCCCCCCCCCCCATGGAAAAGACTGTTTGCTGTGGTTTTCTAATTTGTTTAGATGTGAGACTGTCATATACAATAATTTACTATTCACTATATTTACTGTGGATGGTTTTGTTCCTCACCTTTTAACTCACTGTACCTTGTTTTAAAATTGGTCTTTTTGAGATAGTAAAATAATATGAGTATTTTATAAATCTCCTATTTGTGCATTTTTTTTTGTATTTAGGCCTTTAATTGCAAAGAAAAATCCAAAAATCCCAATGTCCAAGATGATGACAGTGCTTGGTGCCAAATGGCGAGAGTTCAGTGCCAACAACCCATTAAAAGGGAGCTCAGCAGCAGCAGCGGCAGCAGCAGTGGCAGCAGCTGTTGAAACTGTAGCTGTGGCTCCTCCATTGATGGTCACTCCTCAACAACCAGTCCAGCCTGCACCCATAAGGAAAGCAAAAACCAAGGAGGGAAAAGGTATTCTGTGACATTGTAACATTGATGAACTTAGATGATGCTTTTGGACTCAAATTCAGTTACTGATTGTCCATCTAAACATTTCGGACATACCTATTGTAAAGATGTTCTCCCCAACAACTATTTATGCAAACACCACCCAACTGATTTGTTTGACTACCTGGCTAAAATTTAAGACAATATTAACTTAAAATTAACTATTATTGCATTTTCAATGTTTTTTACACAAATGTTTTGTCTGCCATTACCCAGTTTATAGTATTTAAAAAAAAAATATTTCTTAATAAAAATGTTTTTCTGTAGTGTAGGGAACCCCCCTCCCCTCCAAGTGATTGTTCCTGTGGATACCCTCCTCCCCCATGTCATTACCCTTTTCTGTAGCATAGAGAAGCCTTCCCTCCCTCATCCAATCCTTTTTCTGCAGCATAGGGAACCCTCTCCTTCCTCCCCTCCCTCCCCTCTCCCAGGATGCGCTGCTCGCCTCCCTCCATCCCTTACAAATACCCACGGCATCACCGCAAGCCAATACAGGCAGTGAAACAGAGTCTCATACAAATAAACTAAATACCTTTATCTATCCATTGTTTAATAGTAGGGAATATAGGTGATTTCCAGTTTAAGGTTATCAGCAATTTAACATCTTAGCCAATGAACATTTAACTTGACTTGGATTTTTAAGAAATATATTAAGCAAAACTATATTGTATATTTTATAATTGATACAAAGGACAATGGTGAAGCTTATGATAAGTAAAATAATTATTCTGTATGACTGCTTGTTGGAAATGTTATTGCACATAAAAATGATTAGAAAAAGGACCAATTACCAAGGAGGGAAATCAATATTCTTGCTAATACTGTCAATCGATTTCCGATTGGTCAGAATCTGGACTAATATAACCTGGCAAAGAATGCTTCTTGCTTTATATATAACATCCTTATAACAATAATTTAAAGATATATGAAGAAGAAAATGTTCCACATAAAATTTTTTCGTGAACATTCTAATTATTCATTGTATTTAAAAGAACATTAAACCTAAAATGTTTCTTTCATGATAGAGAATACAATTTTTAATCAACTTTCCAATTTACTTATTTTTTTCAAATTTGCTTAATTCTCTTTGTATCCTTTGTTGAAGAAGCAGCAATGCACTACTTCTTTATGAATTCTTTGGGTGAGCCAAATAACATGAGGCAAATATGTACAGCCACCAATCAGCAGCTCCTGAGCCTACCTAGGTATCCTTTTCAACAAAGAGAACTAAACACATTAGATAATAGAAGTAAATTGAGAAGTGGTTTGAAATCACATGCTCTGTCTGAATCATAAACATTTGGGTTTCATTTTCCACAAAAAGAAAATTGACTAATTTATTTATTGTTATTCTATTACCTGTGCTGTAAAGCAGTATTTCTCAACCTTTGTGTATCATGCACCCCTAGAGGCATACATTTTTGGCTTAGGTACCCCAACTGCAACACTTGAATAATAAAGAATATCCCAGAATTAAAGCGATGGTAAACTTGATCGATCAGGAACATATCATTTTAACTATCGTTGAAATTTTATTCAACCTTCATTCATCAGGTCCTATTTATTAAGTGTCTGTCCAACATGATCCGATCAGCGGATCATGTCCGACAGACATCGCTGAATGCGGTGAGCAATACGCTCTCCGCATTCAGCATTGCACCAGCAGCTCTTGTGAACTGCTGGTGCAACACCGCCCCCTGCAGATTCACGGCCAATCGACCGCTAGCAGGGGGTGTCAATCAACCCGATCATATTCAATCGAGGTTGAATTGCGGCGATGTCTGTCCACCTCCTCAGAGCAGAAGGACAGGTTATGGAGCAGCGGTCTTTAGACCGCTGTTTCATAACTGGTGTTTCTGGCGAGCCATACGGAGCTTGATTAATGGGCCCCATTGTCTTTTTTTTTTTTTTGAAACGTTTCCTTTATTAACCAATTAATTTTAGGGTCGATAGGCGCCAAGTTCTAAATCCAAAACGCTCCTTTGTTGTATTGCACATGCGCTTCGATTTGGGACAGATCTCTGACTCCGTGTGCGTTCATGGTGAACGCATGCGCTGTAGGAACATCAGAGAATCCCACTTACGTCATTCAGCTACGAGACTGAAGCTATTGATTCTCTGCTCATTAGCAAGGTCTAATAACACTCTCTATAAAATAACTATAAAATACCTGGATAAAAATTGTAAATAACAGTTTCTGCAGATGATTTTTTCTTCATACAATACTTGTGAATCGCTCTTAATAAAAGCGGAATCACACTCTTTCAAATGTGCGGAATACTCTCTCGATCAGCTCCTTTACTAAATGTAAACAATTAATCTTGTGATTCATTAATTATATTGAAGCAGCTGCTGCGATATTGCGTTTACATGAGAGGTGAGTTTTAAAACAACTAAATTTACTATCACTTTAAGGACAAATTGGTATCAGATACTATATTTTTGTGTTTCTTTTTTTATTTATTTAACAAGTTTTACTGAATTGAAAAAAATAACTCACCAACACACAGTTTCTTTAATATTATGTAATGTAAAAAAAAACATGGTGAGGGAAGTAATATTTATGTTACCACATTTCTGCATATAACTTTATTATATACACAAGTTATCACACTCATGTAATTGTGGCATACTGGGGTATAGAACACTTTAACTGGCACTTTCCCTGTGACACATTTTATATCAGTGTTTCTCAAATACATTTCTCAAATGTCACTAACCAGCCAGGGCCGGACTGGAAATAAAAAGCAGCCCTGTAAAAATATAAAGACCAGCCCTATTTTCCGTTGAGTTGGTAGAATGCACACGTCCCATTTTTCTCAAAGGGGATTACTGAGACACTCCTTCCCCAATATTTTTTTCAGAATTAAATTATATTACTTTGTATTAAATAAAAATGTCAGATTGATGTTATATAAGCACCCTACAACCCAGTTGCATCCATTAGTCAGCCCTTTAAATTGCAGCTTTCCAGCCCCAGTTGCTGCAGCCCACCGGGAAATCTCCTGGTATCCTGGTAGGCCAATCCGGCCCTGTAACCAGCCAACATTTAAAGTTTTCCCTACCTGAGAACTGGTGATTCAGTCACAGTAAATGAGCAGTTAACCAGGCCAGGCAGGGAAATACAATTTGGTTGTGTTAGGGGCCATAACCATATACTAGAATCTTTAAAAATAACTTGTAAAAGTGTCTTTTTTAAGAAGATTGTTGAACATATCCCTCATCCCTAGTGAACAGATGTATATGAAAACTTCCCTACAGCGTATCCATTTTGAAAACATACTTTACAGCACAGTTTATCGAGTAGCTTTATAGTAGACAATTATCTTTTAAAGTGCCATTAAACACCTCTTATTTTTTTTGTAAAATTTGGGCTTTGTGCCACACTTCATAAAAAGGCCATAAAGCAAAATATGGAACCTAGGTTTTTAAAATGCTGCAAATTACCTAATCCAGCTATTTGATTTGCAGCAGTTGCAAGGGTATAGAATTTACTTTTACACAAACCCAAGAGCTGTTTAATATATTTAAAAAAAAATACAGAATAATAAGATGGTTCACAAAATCCTTTTAAATTTAGAACATAATCAAATGAGTAATTTTGGACATCCCTTGTACATTGTTTCATTGCAAATATTTATTATTATGTAAACAATATATTCTTATTAATTCTTATTAATTTAGTCCTAAAGGGACCTGACATTTTTCTTACATAATTGAGATGGAGAATACAAATAGTGAAAAGGTGATAGAGCCCAGGCGCCTACCCTAGGAAGGCTAGGTTTTAGTAATATGTGACCAGACCTTGGCTAAAAATTACTTTAATAAATTTCACATATAAATAAAATCAAGGTGCAATTAGGTATAAGCAATGAACAACAATAGCTTTAAGAACAATATTAAAAAACAATATAAAAACACAATAAATTATACTTCATGGATCCATGAGCAGGAATAACAGGTAAATGGCAGCAAATTATGTAACAGGTAAGAACAATGGTAAATTTAATATTAGGACAGAGATAAATCTAATAATAAAAAGAGTTCATAAAAATCCAAAAGTCCAAAGGCTCCAAAAAATCAAATGGAAATCCAAAATAGTTAATAAAAAATGTGTTTATAATCCTGTGATAAACAATTGATGTGCAATTCCAATAAAAAATGTTGTCCAAAAATAAGAGTCAAATCCAAATGAGTGACTAAAGTCTTAAAGTAGTCAAAATGTGTGAAAAAAATATGTGATCAGAAGTGGCATCAGGAAATTTGGTGAAGTTGGTGGTATATACAGCAAAGTCTATGGTGTTAAAAAATAAATAAAAGGAATGAAAGAAAAAATGATTCTGCAATCTCCAAATAGGCTGGTGATATAAAAGCAAAAATATCAATGACAAAAAGAAGGAACAGACGATCCACCTGTGGAAAAAACAAAACAAAATATAGTGTAGGATGTCCTAAAAGAATAGCAAATAATGGAATAAGGCTTACCAGTGCTGGTCTACGCGTTTCGGCCTGTGCTAGGCCTTTCTCAAGACTGGCTTGTGCATGTTACAGGTGGCCTTATATAGGGTGCTTTACCGGATGCTGCAAATTCGTTTACTTCCGGTTTTTAATGTTGCGTTTTTATCAATAAACAAACTAAACTATGAACTTAGTTCAGTGATTTTAAAATGGGAGACCTGAGTCTGAGTTGATAAAATGGGAGACCTGAGTCTGAGTTGATAAAAACGCAACATTAAAAACCGGAAGTAAACGAATTTGCAGCATCCGGTAAAGCACCCTATATAAGGCCACCTCTAACATGCACAAACCAGTCTTGAGAAAGGCCTAGCACAGGCCGAAACGCGTAGACCAGCACTGGTAAGCCTTATTCCATTATTTGCTATTCTTTTAGGACATCCTACACTATATTTCGTTTTGTTTTTTCCACAGGTGGATCGTCTGTTCCTTCTTTTTGTCATTGATATTTTTGCTTTTATATCACCAGCCTATTTGGAGATTGCAGAATCATTTTTTCTTTCATTCCTTTTATTTATTTCTTAACACCATAGACTTTGCTGTATATACCACCAACTTCACCAAATTTCCTGATGCCACTTCTGATCACATATTTTTTTCACGCATTTTAACTACTTTGTCAGGCCCATTTATCAAGCTCCGTATGGAGCTTGAAGGGCCGTGTTTCTGGCGAGTCTTCAGACTCGCCAGAAACACAACTTATGAAGCAGCGGTCTAAAGATCGCTGCTCCATAACCCTGTCCGCCTGCTCTGAACAGGCGGACAGGAATCGCCGGACATCAACCCGATCGAATACGATCGGGTTGATTGACAGCTCCCTGCTGGCGGCCGATTGGCCGCGAGTCAGCAGGGGGCGGCGTTGCACCAGCAGCTCATGTGAGCTGCTGGTGCAATGTTAAATGCGGAGAGCGTATTGCTCTCCGCATTTAGCGAGGTCTTGCGGACCTGATCCGCAGTGTCGGATCAGGTCCGCAAGCCCTTTGATAAATGGGCCTGTAAGACTTTAGTCACTCATTTGGATTTGACTCTTATTTTTGGATAACATATTTTTTATTGGAATTGCACATCAATTGTTTATCACAGGATTATAAACACATTTTTTATTAACTATTTTGGATTTCCATTTGATTTTTTGGAGCCTTTAGACTTTTGGATTTTTATGAACTCTTTTTATTATTAGATTTATCTCTGTCCTAATATTAAATTTACCATTGTTCTTACCTGTTACATAATCTGCTGCCATTTACCTGTTATTCCTGCTCATGGATCCATGAAGTATAATTTATTGTGTTTTTATATTGTTTTTTAATATTGTTCTTAAAGCTATTGTTGTTCATTGCTTATACCTAATTGCACCTTGATTTTATTTATATGTGAAATTTATTAAAGTAATTTTTAGCCAAGGTCTGGTCACATATTACTAAAACCTAGCCTTCCTAGGGTAGGCGCCTGGGCTCTATCACCTTTTCACTACTTTTTCTGGGTAACTACTAGGAGCTACCCGCCCCCAGCCTTAAAGGTTTCCATCAGGCGCTGAGGCCAATCCATAGATGGAGAATACAAATGTCAACAATTTTCCAATGTACTATTATCTAATTTGTTTCATTATCATAGTATCCTTTGTTGAAGAAGCAGCAATGCACTACTAGCATAGATGTACAGCCACCAATCAGCTGCTCCTGAGTCTACCTAGGTATCATTTTCAACAAAGGATACCAGGAAAACAAAACAAATTAGAAAATAGAAGTAAATTAGAAAGTGGTTTAAAATCACATCCTGTATCTGAATCATAAAAGAATAAACTTTGGTTTCATGTCCCTTTAACATATTGTGGAAACTTGTATTTTAAACTATAAAAACTATAGTAATGTGAGTTTCTTCACTGTTTTATTTACTCAGTCAAACTTATATTTATTATTTTAGGCCCAGGTGTAAGGAAGAAATCTAAAAACTCGAAAGATGGCAAGAAAAAGGCGAAAAACAAGAAAATTTCAAGTCTAAAATTTAAGTTTGGAGGAATGGCCAGCAAAAGGAAAAAGGGATCATCTGTAAGTATGATCTTAAACTGAAGAGAGATAACTTAAGTACTGCTAATTTAAATGTTAAGGGAATAGTGTAGTCAAAATTAAACTTTTGTGATTCAGATAGAGCATGCAATTTTAAGCAACTTTTTAATTTACTCCTATTATCAATTTTTCTTCATTCTCTTGGTATCTTTATTTGAATGTAAGCTTAGGAGCGGGCACATTTTTTATTCAGCACCTGGGTAACGCTTGCTGATTGGTGGCTACATTTAGACACCAAATTAGAAAGCACTACCCAGTGTGCTGAACGAAAAATGGGCCGGCTTGTAAGCTTACATTCCTGCCTTTTTAAATAAAGATACTAAGAGAACGAAGAAAAATTAAGAATAGGAGTAAATTAGAAAGTTGCTTAAAACTGCATGCTCTAGCTGAATCATGAAAGTTTAAGTTTGACTTGAGTATCCCTTTAAAATGACATTAAAGGGTAAGAAAATATTACAATGTTTTAGTTATTTTATTATTGTACTGTTGCTTGCAAAGAAATTAACCACATTGTTAAAATCAGCTCCAAAGCAGCAATGCACTACTTACTGAACACTTCTAGGGAGCCAATTTCAAGATGTGAGTAGCCACCAATCACCAGCTAGCTCCTCGTATTACGTTGCTGCTCTTAAACCAACTTAGGTATTCTTTTCAACAAAGGATGCCAAAATAATAAAGTACAATTTTTATAATAGACATAAATAGAAAACTCTTTTAAAATTGCATGTCCTATCTGACTCATGAAAGTTTAAATATACATTGCATTATACTTTCATAATTTATTTTGCCCAATTTCCTGTAATTATTCTCTGCAAATAGAGTTTCCCAATTCTGGGTGCTAGACATCAGAAAGCCTTGCTCTGCTACATATCTGCCCCTGACATTTCTCAGGAGAGGAGGTAAGATGCCGCACTTTTATATCCCGTTAAAGTGACATGAAACCCAAAAACAGTACTTCATAAATGAGACAGAGTATGCGATTTTAAACAACTTTTTAATGTACTTCTATTATCTAATTTGCTTAGTTCTTGTTGTATCCTTTGTCAAAAGCCATACCTAGTTATGCACAGGAGCAGCAATGTACTATTAGGAACTAGTTGCTGATTGGTGGCTGCACATGTAGGCCTCTTGTCATTGGGTCACCCAGTGTGTTCAGTTAACACCCAGTAGTGCATTGCTGCTCTTTAAAAAAATATGTGATGAAGCTATAATAATAGAAGTAAATTGGAAAGTTGTTTGAAATTATATGCTTATTCTGAAATATGAAAAATGTGGATTTCCTGTCTCTTTAAGGCTCGGATAGTAAACCTTCTCATTGGCTTTGTTTGACACAGAAAGATTTTGATTGTTCCAATAAAAACATTTTAGGTTTTACATCCCTTTAATGTCCCTTCAAGAATAAAATATGTGAAAATTATTAGCAAATGTAAAAAGAATAAGATTGTAGGAAGGCTTTTTATTTTGATATACAACTTATTTTGCCTTGGAAGTGATCTGTACTTGTTAAAGCACATAAATGGCACAGAGGGGCCGATTTAACAAATGTCGGACGGATATGTAGTGATGTTGACACCCCAACATCACTACATTTTTACATTGATATGCCCCAGAATCTTCAGGCTGCTCCAGCGAGAGCTATGGGCTATCAGACACTCTGTAATGATCTCTGCTATTGATCCGGATGGTCAGGTCAAATATATACGATTTAACAGAAGATAGCCGGTGCTATGGAAGCAAGCGACCGATCAGGCTCAGGGCTGGCTCCGCCCCCCCAACATCACTAAATTTAAAGGGACACTGAACCCAAATTTTTCTTTCGTGATTCAGATAGAGCATGCAATTTTAAGCAACTTTTTCATTTACTCCTATTATCAATTTATCTTTGTTCTCTTGCTATCTTTATTTGAAAAATAAAGCATCTAACCTTTTTTGTTGGTTCAGACCTCTGGATAGCACCTTTTTATTGGTGGATGAATTTATTCAACAATCAGCAAGCACAACCCAGGTTGTTCACCAAAAATGGTCCGGCATCTAAACTTACATTCTTGCATTTCAAATAAAGATACCAAGAGAGTGAAGAAAATTTGATAATAGGAGTAAATTAGAAAGTTGCTTAAAATTGCATGCTCTATCTGAATCACGAAAGAAAAAATTTGGGTTCAATGTCCCTTTAACATTGCACAAGCATTTCTAGTGAAATGCTTGTGCAATGCCGCCCCTGCACATTCACGGCCAATCCGCTGCTAGCAGGGGGTGTCAATCACCCGATCATATCTGATCGGGATAATTGCTGTCCGCGACCTCAGAGGACCACTGCTTCTTAACTTACATTTCCGGCAAGCCGCTGCTTCATCAATATACCCCTAAGAGTCTTGCAAGGCTGGTACAAAATATCTAGAAGCATTTTTTGCAAAGCTCTATTTCTTATGGAACAATAACTTGGGCTGATTTACCATTTGGAGTGTTGAATTTGAGCTGTGTAACATTCCCCCTAAATTTTAATTTACTATTTAGTAACCTGGTAAGTCTTAGAGGGAAAATTAGCATCTTGGAGTATGTTGCTTAGCAACTCTACCAAGACATTTTAAAAAACAAGCTTTGCACCTACAACCTTAACCTGTGGTCAACTTGTCCATACACTTTTACTAATTAAAGGGACACTCAAGTCAAAATTAAACTTTTATGATTAGGATAGAATATGCAATTTTAAACAACTTTCCAATTCACTTCCATTAGCAAAATGTGCACAGCCTTTTTATATTTACATGTTTTGAGTCACCAGCTCCTACTGAGCATGTGCAAGATTCACATAATATACGTATATGTATTTGTGATTGGCTGATTGCTGTCACCTGATACAGGAGGAGTGGAAATAGACATAACTGAAACTTATCAGGAAAAAGCTGCTACTCATTTGAAGTTCAGCCTAAGTTCTATTGTCTTTTTATCATGCATTTGTTGATTATGCAGCTTTACTGTATTTACAGGTCCTTTAATTTACATGTCAGACTCCTATGTTTAATATACTTTTCTTCAAGATTTTAAACAATACAATTATGTAAGTATGAACGAATACTTAAATGTATATTTCATTATCTTAATGGGGTCTTTCTATCAAGCTCCGTACGGAGCTTGAGGGCCCATGTTTCTGGCGAGCCTGCAGGCTCGCCAGAAACACCAGTTATGAAGCAGCGGTCACAAACACCACTGCTCCATAACCCTGTCTGCCTGCTCTGATGAGGCGAACAGGAATCGCCACAATTCAACCCGATCGAGTACGATCGGGTTGATTGACAACTCCCTGCTGGCGGCCCATTGGCCGCGAGTCTGCAGGGGGCGGCGTTGCACCAGCAGCTCTTGTTAGCTGCTGGTGCAATGCTGAATGCGGAGAGCGTATTGCTCTCCGCATTCAGCGAGGTCTGGCGGACATGATCCGCACTGTCGGATTAGGTCCTACAGACATTTGGTAAATCGGCCTCATTATGTCTAAGAGAGTCTGCCCAACATGCGAGCCTATTATGTCTGCATACAACAAGCCAAAACCCCTTAAAGGACATAAAACTCAAACATTTTCTTTCATGATTCAGATAGAACATACCATTTTAAACAACTTTACAATGTACCTCTACTATCAAATGTTTATCATTTTCTTGTTATCCTTTGTTGAAAAGCAGGAAGTTACGTTCACGTGTCTACAGCACTGTATGGCAGCAGTTTTACAACAATGTTATACATTGCCTAGAGCACTAGATGGCAGCACTATTTCTTGTCATGTTGTGCTCCATACCTATGCACGCCACCTATCTAGATATCTCTTTAACAAGAATAACATGCGAACAACGCAAATTTGATAATAGAAGTAAATTGGAAACTTTTTTTTAAATTGTATTCTCTATCTGAATCATGAAAGAAAAAAAATTGTGTTTCATGTCCCTTTAAGGATCTTAATGAGAACTTTGTGGATTTTTTTTGCTCCCTTAGATTTGAAAATGTGATCAGAAAAAAAAACCCTCCTTAGCCAAAGCTTGCCAAACGCAAACCGAAAGATTTTTGAACTGCTGGATTGTGTTACTTATTTCAACAGCCAGATTAAAGGGACAGTCAATGCATTTTTTTTATTGTTTAAAAAGATAGATTATCCCTTTATTACCCATTCCCCAGTTTTGCACAGAAAACACAGTTATATTAATATAATTTTTACCTCTGTGATTACCTTGTATCTAAGCATCTTCTGACAACCCCCTGATCACATGACTTTATCTATTGACTTGCATTTAAGCCAATTAGTGCTGTGTTGTTAGAATCCACTCAATGTTCTCTATATGGCTCAAATGAACCAGCACTCCCCTGTTGTGAGAAGCTAATACAAAGCATGTGATCAAGGGGCTGTCTTTAGTGATTTAGAAACAGACAGAAATTTAGAGGCTTAAAGGTTATAAAGTATATTAATATAACCATGTTTTTTGTGCAAAGCTGGGGAATGGATAGTAAAGGCGTTATCTATCTTTTTAAACAATAAACATTTTTGTGTTGCCTGTCCCTTTAATAACTATCGACCACCTGAAAAAAATTACAGAATGTGAATTGACTCTTGATGCTTTGTAAGCTGAAAAGTTATCATCCAACAATTAGCAAACAAATCCGTTAAAATTTACTGTAAAGGTACATATAAAAATGCTAAATAATAAAGCTTCATACTAGGAGCTGTTTTCATGATCATTTTCAAAGATGTCAGCTCACTACTGGGTCTTTTAAAGGTCATTGTTCAGGTTACTGTAATGTATTATATGTTGGTTAAATGCACAATAAATTAACGTGTGCCATTGGCCTAAATACATTGGTGCTCGGGAATTTGCGGAGGAGGCTTGTTGAAAAGGCAAGGTCATGTTTGAAATTCATTGAGCGTCTCTTCATTTATCTTTTCTAATTGTTAGTTGTTGTTCCTGTCATTAACATCTATAGTTGTGTAAGGAGCTCAATAAACTCTAGCTGAGCTATGATTATGGCCTAAATGCCAAAACGCGTAAGCTGTCTGTCACCAGCTATGTTTTAAATGGAATTATTCTGTTTTGTATTGGATGCTAGCACGATTTTTTTTTAGCAATTTAATACATTTTAAATGTTACTTATATTCAACTTTGTTGCTTTATCTGATTGCCAGTTGTATAAGTCGAATGCTATATAGTCTCCTTGTGGTTGCAAGTGGAGCTCCACATTGGGTTTAGCTTCAGACATCTACAGTATATATTAGTGGTGGGTTGAATATTTCACCCACAGCCTGTTGCTTAGCATTGACTGCGGATTGACCTGAATGGGACCAGCAACCATCTCCCTGAAAAGATCCAGTGGTCTGAAGTGGTGCTGGAATAGTCCCTTTTACCTGTAACTGAATTGTGGTTATTACCGGCAGAGGAACTGAGTGGTGGGGTCCGACCGACTGTCTCCGCTATCCAGAGATCGATTGCGACAGTGACACCTATACAAGATTTTATATCCAGTGTCCCAATGTAAGGATGATTTTGATAACCTACCTATGACTATATCAGGGCTGGTAAAAACAAAACAGAAAATTGGACTGCGCTATCAAATGTAATAGGTCGAACCAACAGAAAAAATGGGCTTTCTCCAAACCCAAAAGTGGAAATCTCTCAAAAAGTATTAGATAGCTCTGATTCCTATATCAGGAACCTGAACTATCAGATGTCTGTGGCGCTAAGGGGAAGCTTAAAACCTATCTGATAGTTCAGGTTCCTGACATCTGATAGTTCAGGTTCCTGATATAGGAATCAGAGCTATCTAATACTATATCAGGGCTGGACCAGCAGAGGTTTGGATTGTGGGTGTTCCTTACGGCAACCCTGTCCAGTCTTGCAATTGATCAAGGAAGCAGAGGTATGAGCAAACAGTTTACCCTTTTAAGTGGAAGTACAAGGATACATACATTAAATTGTTACAATATTAACTGTGCAACTTTCAACCAAGAACATTACTCAAAATTAGTTATTTTTATAGATTATATTAACTGTTCATTCACTACATTGCTGCTTTCTTTTGGCTCAATAAACACTAGCAACATGAAAAAACAATGATTACAGGTGCAATATTTAGGAAATGTTTTATGTAAATGTTTGTAATATAGAAGTTTCACGGAATAGAATGAAAGAGATGTTCTGGGGGTTCTAATGGGGTGTGGTAGAGATTTTTTTCACCTACACATGCATGGGGAATTAATAAATATTTTATTTTGCGCGTGACATATATTGCCTTGCAGTTGCATCTTGCTGACAAAATTGTCTAGTTTTTATTGTTTTTATTTCTGTTTTCAAATGTTCTTTCTTTTTTTTGTTGCATATGTTAGACTGTCCTGTTTTATAGAGGAACAACTGGATTGGTTCTTTTTAATATGAATTCACAGCAGATCTGACCCTCTCTATTCCATTCATGTATATTCTAGTCCTAGCTATGATTTCACTGAGGGCCAATGATCAAAAATTTGCCGGCATGGAAAGAAATTACACAATATCTTTGGGATTTGTGTAAGAGCTTATATTGTAATGTAGGTGTCATCTGGAAACCTACACAGAAAGATAAATATCTTTCTAGTAAAAATTGTTTTTTCTTTGAGGGGCTTGCAGTACTGATGAGACGTCTAAGATCATCTCACCTGAGGGGCGAGCTTTAGATTACCGGGCTCTGACTACTCTTAGTTCTATATAGCAGTTTCAGGTAATTTAAAGGGACACTGAACCCAATTTTTTTCTTTTGTGATTTAGATTGAGTATGCAATTTTAAGCAACTTTCTAATTTACTCCTATTACCATTTTTTTTTCGTTCTCTTGCTATTTTTATTTGAAAAAGAAGACATCTAAGCTTTTTTTTTGTTCAGCACTCTGGACAGAAGTTTTTTATTGGTTGATTAATTTATCCACCAATCAGCCAGGACAATCCAGGTTGTTCACCAAAAATGGGCCGGCATCTAAACTTACATTCTTGCATTTCAAATAAAGATACCAAGAGAATGAAGAAAATTTGAGAATAGGAGTAAATTAGAAAGTTTCTTAAAATGTCATGCTCTATCTAAATCACGAAAGAAAAAATTTGGGTTCAGTGTCCCTTTAAGTAGAAGCTGATTTTAGGTGTTTTCTTTCATTTCACCTATTTTGAAGCACAATAGACTTTAAGGTTCCCTCCTTTTACCTTGCAATGCACTCCACATATACATCTTATTCTGCTACAAGGGTAATTTCCATTCCCTCACACTCCCCTGCAAAAGGCTTTCCACGGCTCTAGAGTCACCCTGTAGAGCATAACCAACACTCTCAGATTCTAGCTTTCTTAATGACTTCATTGTGGGAGCTCACCTCCTTTCCTTTGCACATATTCTCTGTAGTGCCAACAACAATAACTGCATACTATGCTTTAGATTCCACCCTTTCATGCATTCAGCATGCATCATCCGACATAGAAAGTGTTGTACTCAAATGTTTTTTCATTATTTATCTATGTCTTAGCATCAGTCTGAAGAGGGAGATATCTATCACCTGGAACCTGGTCATTCTGGGCTTAATCTGTCATTACCGTATTACTAATTACTCCTTGTTTGGAAAACATCATAACTTTTCCTTGGTTGCCTCCTCTGTAACAAGAGGCCCCATTGCATCTGTACAAGAGTGCTAGAGAGCTTATAGTAGAGGGTATATAAATCTTAAATTCCGTCTGCTTTAATGTCCATTTCCTACAGCTTTATTTTCTTGATCATTCTTACATCACTGAAATCTTACACTTCATTGTTCTCTCCCCACAACAAGTTTAGTTGATTATTTGATGAAGACACTGCATCATTGTGCCTCCAACACTATAACTAAGTAATTTTCACCATGGCCAAAAGTTCAGGATGGGAGTGATCAGGAGTGACCCCCTAGAGCAAGGTATACGGTCCTCCAATGTGAATTTACAATAATGTTCAGAAACTCTAGGCAATCTATGTCACCCTTCCCCATTTGAAAAAGGCATCACGTGCTTTTCCATGCTGATGCAATCAGACAGTATTACTTCTTTACTGGAGACTGGATCTTATTTTGTTCACCATAACTTTTTTACAATAAAGTATGATTTATTTTATACACTGGGATCTACTCTCCTTTCTCTAGTATTACTTCTTTACAGTTTTGATTCTTATTCATCTTTTTGATGCCCAACTTGTTTGGTGCTGGACTTTCTTCATAATTTCTTTTTAGACCTAATTCCTCAATGGTACTTTAATTTAGAATTCATGGTTATTTAGTTTCCTCTTCAGTATGCCCAGCTGTTGCTCCTTTCTAATTGCTCACTTTTATGTCGCTCTTCTTGATGACCCTTCCTTCGGCAGGCATGCTATGCTTCTTCATGCATTATCCTTCTACTTAATGGGGTAGCTTTATTAAATGTCCGTTCGACATCGCTAAATACAGACAGCTTATGCTGTCGGCATTTAACATTGCACAAGCATTTCTAGTGAAATGCTTGTGCAATGCAGCCCCCTAAACATTCACGGCCAATCGACCGCTAGCAGGGGGTGTCAATTATCCTGATCGTATCTGATCAGGATGATTGCTGACTGCCACCTTAGAGGTGCGGAATATCTTTTATCTACTTATCTTTTGTTTCCAGCGAGCCTAGAGGCTCGCGCGGAAACAGCTGCATTCGCAGGTTTATAAATCGGCCCCTACGTATCTCAGTTTTTGTATTACACACTTTTTTTTGTGGGCAGCTTGCCATAGTAGTTGTGTATGACAGCCACTGGAACCTTTTTATATATTTTTGAAGGGGTTATTTCCACAATAATGCCTATGCTGACGGCATTTTGCAAGGCATCTTTTGCATTATGTTGTTTGCATATTAATGTTTGTTTTTAGGGAGATTAACATCCTGGCTGTTGCTAGATCATTATACTCTTTTTTTAAAATCCTATTTTGATCATATTTGCTATTCTCTTGTATGCATAGCTGAATGTTTTCAGTAGATTGCCTCTTTAAAGGGACACTGAACCCAAATTTTCTTTTGTGATTCAGATAGAGCATGCAATTTTAAGCAACTTTCTAATTTACTCCTATTATTAATTTTTCTTCGTTCTCTTGCTATCTTTATTTAAAAGAAGGCATCTAAGCTAAGGAGCCAGACAATTTTTGGTTCAGACCCTGGATAGCACTTGTTTATTGGTGGGTGAATTTATCCACCAATCAGCAAGAACAACTCAGGTTGTTCACCAAAAATGGGCCGGCATCTAAACTTACATTTTTGCTTTTCAACTAAAGATACCAAGAGAATGAAGAAAATTTGATAATAGGAGTACATTAGAAAGTTGCTTAAAATTGCATGTTCTATCTGAATCACGAAAGAAAAAATTTGGGTTCAGTGTCCCTTTAACTGAAGCAATGTTTAGGACCATAAACATTATTGTTTGACATTTTTAATTTTTAATGGTGAATATGATTCATTCGTAATACCTGCTAAGAGAAGATTTTTGTTTGTGTTGAACATTAATTTGATTTTTTTTCCCAAAAACTTTTCTTTATTGAGGCAAATAAAACAAATGTTTTAGTTTTTCCAAGAAACAATACTTAAATTCCATCCAGATTCACCATATATTTTTCTTTTTTCTTTAGCCAGGCAATTACCTTTTACACAGTAGGTCTTGGGAGTTTCTTGGGCTTAAAGGGACACTGAACCCAATTTTTTTCTTTCATGATTCAGATAGAGCATGCAATTTTAAACAACTCCCTTCATTCTCCTGGTATCTTTATTTGAAAAGAAAGAATGTAAGCTTAGATGTCGGCAAATTTTTGGTAAACAACCAATAAACAAGTGCTGTCCAGGTGTGAACCAAAAATTGGCTGGCTCCTTAGCTTAGATGCCTTCTTTTTCAAATAAAGATAGCAAGAGAACAAATAAAAATTGATAATAGGAGTAAATTAGAAAGTTGCTTAAAATTGCATGCTCTATCTGAATCACAAAAGAACATTTTTTGGTTCAGTATCCCTTTACCGGAACTGAGTTTAAGGGGTTTAAATATCAACCTCTCCATGCAGCTACCTTAAAGGGACATAAAACACACATTTTTTCTTTCATGATTCAGATAGAGCATTCAATTTTAAATAACTTTCCAATTTATTTCTATAATCTAATTTCTTAGGTTCTCTTTGTATCCTTTGTAGAAAAATATTCCTAGGTAGGCTCAGGAGCTGCTGATTGGTGTTTGCACATACTGTATATGCCTTTTCTCATTGGCTTTCAGCTAGCTCCAAGTTGTGCATTACTGCTCCTTCAACAAAGATACCAAGTGAATGAAGCAAATTACATAATAGAAGTAAATTGGAAAGTGGCTTAAAATTGTATGTTTTATCTGAATCATGAAAGAAAAATTTTGGGTTTTATGTCCCTGCGGCACTTCTGGGTTTCCCGGGGCTTGGTGATGTCACCATGCACATTTGTGGTGCTGTCAACGGCATTCCCAGATTCCCTTATTGATGCCAGAACCCTAGTCCACTAGGGATGCAATGTAAGTACAGGGGGCATAATAAGCTCTGAAAGTGCCCCCCTCCATAGGATGACATCACGTGGCCTTAATCTGCACTACCTACATCGTGCAGCTGACAACCACATTGTCAATCACACTTAAAGGGTTAAAATAAACTTTGAAAGAAAAAAAATTAAAAACCAAAACTAAAAATCTCCATTTAAATAATTTCTGCAGCAGCTTTAGTTCTGCCTATTCATTTGCTATTTTATTATAGGTAATTTGTTTATATTAAAAAAAAAGGGCAGGAAACACCTTACAAAATACAGGTGGCCCTCGTTTTACAACGGTTCAATTTACACCGTTTCAGAATAACAACCTTTTTTTCCAGTCATGTGACTGCTATTGAAAAGCATTGAGAAGCAGTGCATTTATTAAATAGCCAGTAGATGGAGCTGTCCGCTTGTGTTGCAGCAAAGCCAAGCAAGCTGAATGTAATCAGTTTAACCAGACCTGAGCTATCGAGCAGATTTCAAAGGAACAAGATCTTCCTGTCTATAAATCAGTCCAGATTGGAATGCATAGAAAGAACTCTTTGCAGAAAAATGCAAGTGAAGTATGTGTTGTGTGATTATTTTATTAGGTTTATAATGCTGTTTAGCAAATGTTTTTGTTCATTTAACTTAGTTTAATTATATATTCTGTGTTGTGTGATTATTTTATCAGGTTTATAATGCTGTTTAGCATTTAAAGTCTTCATTTCAAAGCTTTAAAAATAATGTATTAGGTGTTACTTATGACAATTTTGAGAGGGGCCTGGAACCTAACTCCCTCACTTTCCATTGACTTACATTATAAACTGGGTTTCAATTTACAACGGTTTTGATTTACAACCATTCCTTCTGGAACCTAACCCCGGTGTAAACTGAGGGCTACCTGTAATTTTGTTTGCAAAATATACACCAATAAATGTAAAATCCTTGACAAAGATCCTTCCTATAGTAAAGAAAACTACAAATAAAATCATTTCACTAATGACAGGTCAAGATAATATATATTTTTATGCTCAGTAACGACTAAACAAAATGAGGCATAAATATAAGCAATATACTGTGTCGATTACTGAGGATATTTTGTTATAAGGATGATTTGTTCTTCATTATCCATCTGGTCATATATTTACGTCCAAGTTTTCGGAAGTTTGCAGCCAATCTATCTACTATTTCTTTTCATCCTGTCAGTGTATTTTCCGTAATAAACTCAGTGCACTTGTGTGTGTATGTATAGGTTTTGTAAATTGTCGATACATTTTGCTCCATATGCCCCATTATTTTCTCAGATGGAGCCGTTCCCTAACTATTCATAGGCACTTTCATATTTTCGGAAGAATTTGTAGCTTAGACTGTTTCCAAGGGATGGAATCTGCACCTGTGTCCATCATTCAATCCTTTTTTTCTCTTTTCTTTCTGCTTTATATGGAAAAGGTTGATAACCCAGAATTCAGACACTCAATGTAATTTTTTCCTGCATTGTCTGATTTAAAGAGACATGAAACCCAATTTTTTATTTTAAAATTCACATAGAGAGTTCAATTTTAAACAACTTCTACTAAATTTACCTCAACTATCAAATTTGTTTTGTTCTCTTTGTTGAAGGGTTGCACTACTGGGTGCTAGCTAAACATATTGGTGAGCCAATAACTAGAGGCATATAGGTGCAGTGCAGCCACCAATCAACAGCTAGCTCCTAGTAGTGAATTGCTGCTTCTGAGCCTATCTAGGTATGCTTTTCAACAAAGGATACTAACAGAGTGAAGCAAAATAGATAATAGAAGTCAACTTGAAAGTTGTTCAAAATTGCAGGCTCTATCTGAATCATGAAAATGTAATTTTATTTTTTACTGTCCCTTTAAATTTAGTTGTGAGAAAAACTCTTGCTGGTGAATTTATTTGGCCTTTTTTTGTGACCAATGTTTTGGGTTGAGTTAGTTTTCAAAACCTTGTGCTGGCAGTTTTCTTTAAGGTTTAGACATTTTGGTATGGTTTAAATGTAACAAAGCTGCACAGTAATTTGACAACTATTACTGGGATGTTAAACGCAAAGTTAACTACCCATATAATTGATTTTTCTTTGAACAATAGGTTATGTGTCTTGGTTTCTGACAGGATACCATGCACTTTAATTCATTTTAAATTAAGTAGTTGCATAGACTATAAAGTAGCTTATTTTTGTTTATTTTTTATTGCCCGGTTAAGAAACAAGCCTCTAATACACATTTTAATAATACAATATAATATACATACCAGTGTATCATAAACATCTGGTGATAATGTGTTGCCATTATGTTGATAACATTGATAACATTTTATAATAATTTAAAGTGTCAGTAAACCTCAAAAATAATGTTATATAATTCTGCACACAGTGCAGAATTATATAACATTATATTAGCCTTATCTTTATAAAACCTAATATTCCCTTTGATTTTTTTTAAAAAAATTACAGTTTTTCAGACTCGCTCTCTGTGCTCTTCTGATCGAGTCTGTTTTTTTCACACAGTGCATCGGGCCAGCTGTATAGTCACAGCCTGGCCTGACCGCGCCATTATACACAGTGCAGCTCGCTCCTGCTGTCAGACAGAGCAGGAGCGAGCTGCACTGAGTATAATGGCGCGGTCGGGCCGGGCTGTGACTAGACAGCTGGCCCGATGCACTGTGTGAAAAAAACAGACTCGATCAGAAGAGCACAGAGAGCGGGTCTGAAAAACTGTCATTTTTAAAAAAAAATCAAAGGGAATATTAGGTTTTATAAAGATAAGGCTAACATTATTTTTGAGGTTTACTGTCCCTTTAATCCAAAAAGATTTTAGCCTCCATCATTTAGTTGTTTAAAGAAGAGTGATTTAGTTTGGCGCACTGCTAAATAGCATGTCAAATTCTCATCTTTTGCTCCATGTAGCATATATCTTGAATGTATTAATAAAATATAGTATGCATAGTTACCAACATTTGATAAAAAAATCCAGGGACACTTTGCAGCAGAGCCACACCCATGTATGGTTTGCATAGCTCCGCCCACTCCAATCCACCCCAAAACAAACACATAAATAATAATATTATAATTTAGCCATACTGATTGCTTAACTCCTTCACGCCGCTAGGGTGTTCCATGCTGTCATAACAACGATGGGTTTTAACGCCGGACGCATGGAATGCCCTACCTGCTGTGTCTTGCAGCTTCCCCCTTTGACAACGTCAAGACTTAGCGACATGGGGGGCGACATGTGCCTAACAGCGTAAGCAGTCCCCCATGGTCCGATCCCGTCCTTAAAATCACATGATCACATCGACGATCGCGTGATGTTAACACTATTGTACCGGCATGAAGGGGTTAATGGGATAGGAAAGTTTAAATTAAACTTTCATGATTTAGACAGAGCATGTCGTTTTTAATTAACTTCTACTTTGTGCTCTTGGGTACCTTTGTTAAAATTATTAATCCTTCAGCATATGTATAGCAGGACACCACAAAGCACTCTAGCTTATAGCCTGAAACTAATATAAAATATAATATGTTTAACTTGCTAACTGCTGTCTTGAAGGGACAGTATACATCAATTTTCATTTAATTGCATGTAATAGACACTACTATAAAGAATAATATGCACAGATACTGATAAAAAAATCCAGTATAAAACTGTTTAAAAACTTACTTAGAAGCTCTCAGTTTAGCTCTGTTAAAAAGATTACTTGCAACACCCACTGCAAGTGCAAAAAAAACAGACACTCTCCCCTCACCCTTCTTCTGCATATGAAAGACTCTTTACACAAACAGGAGCAAGCTGGAGTAGGTATACATCAGTATTTTCCTAAAAGTTAGAGGCTTGGTTAGGAGTCTGAAAATCAGCGTAATGTTATATAAAAAATAAGTAAAACTATACTTTAAAAAAAAAGAAAAGAAAAATCTATTGTATAATGTCCCTTTAAGGTTGCTGAGAACAATATTTATATATATACATATATATATATATATATATATATATATATATATATATATATATATATATATATATATATACAGTATATATATAGGTATGTTGAGGACTTGCTAAGACACTATTGGGGGTCGATCCGATATAAAGCGTCGCCCGCAAAAGCCGGCGACGCCAAGAATTGCGCGGATTTGGTATCCTATATACGGCGTAAGCTAGAAGTTACGCGCGTATATTTCTGCCGTCGCCCGCAGTTTTTTGGGCCATAGGCAGGTATACCAAACCCGCGCAGTTTGGTATCCAATATGCAGCGTAAGGACTTACGTGGCGAAAATGGAGAAAACTTACTCCATTTTCACCTCGCCACAAAAAGCAGCCGTAAGAAGCCTTACGCTGACTATTGGAGCCCCGTAACTCCCTAAACTAGCTGCTAAAATAAACCTAACACCTAACGCATGCGCAATGTCTATCTCCCTGTCAACCGCGATCTTCTAAAATAAACCTAACACCTAACGCATGCGCAATGTCTATCTCCCTGTCAACCGCGATCCCCCCCCCCCCCCCAAATCCCTAATAAAGTTATTACCCCCTAAAACGCCGCTCCCGGACCCCGCCGCCATCTACATAAACTAACCCCCTACTGTGAGCCCCTAAAACCGCCGCCATCTACCTTATCTATCCCGTAATCTGACCCCTTACACCGCCGCCACCTATATAAAAATTATTAACCCCTAATTTAATCTACCTACCCCGCCGCCAGCTATGTTATCTATATTAACCCTAAGTATATTATAGTTAATATAGTTATTACATTATATATATTAACTATATTAACCCTAATTATATTAGGGTTAATATAGTTAATATAGTTACTATAGTATTTATATTAACTATATTAACTCTATCTAACCCTAACACCCCTAACTAAATTTATATTAAATTAATCTAATTAATTTATAAACTAAAATATTCCTATTTAAATCTAAATACTTACCTATAAAATAAACCCTAAGATAGCTACAATATAATTAATAATTACATTATAGCTATGTTAGGGTTAATATTTATTTTACAGGTAAATAGTTAATTATTTTAACTAGGTATAATAGATATTAAATAGTTATTAACTATTTAATATCTACCTAGTTAAAATAATTACCCAATTACCTGTAAAATAAATCCTAACCTAAGTTACAAATACACCTACACTATCAATAAATTTAATAAACTACTAACATCTATCTAAAAATACAATTAAATTAACTAAACTAAATTACAAAAAAAAACAAACACTAAATTACAAAAAATAAAAAAAAGATTACAAGATTTTTAAGCTAATTACACCTATTCTAAGCCCCCTAATAAAATAATAAACCCCCAAAATAACAAAAATTCCCTGCCCTATTCTAAATTAAACAAATTTCAAAGCTCTTTACCTTACCAGCCCTTAAAAGGGCCTTTTGTGGGGCATGCCCCAAAGAATTCAGCTCTTTTGCATTCAACAAATACAATCACCCCCCCCCCATTACAACCCACCACCCACATACCCCTATTCTAAACCCACCCAAACCCCCCTTAAAAAATCCTAACACTACCCCCCTGAAGATCTCCCTACCTTGTCTTCACCACACCGGGCCGAACTCCTGATCCGATCCGGGTGATGTCGTCCTCCAAGCGGCAAAGAAGAAATCTTCCTCCGGCGATGTCATCCTCCAAGCGGCAAAGAAGAAATCTTCCTCCGGCGACGTCTTCCTCCAAGCGGCAGCAAAGTCTTCATTCTTCCGGCGGCATCTTCAATCTTCTTTCTTCGCTCCGCCGCCGCGGAGCATCCATCCCGGCCGACTGCTAAACTTGGAATGAGGTACCTTTAAATGACGTCATCCAAGATGGCGTCCGCCGAATTCCGATTGGCTGATAGGATTCTATCAGCCAATCGGAATTAAGTTAAAAAAATCTGATTGGCTGATTGAATCAGCCAATCAGATTCAAGTTCAATCCGATTGGCTGATCCAATCAGCCAATCAGATTGAGCTCGCATTCTATTGGCTGATCGGAACAGCCAATAGAATGCGAGCTCAATCTGATTGGCTGATTGGATCAGCCAATCGGATTGAACTTGAATCTGATTGGCTGATTGAATCAGCCAATCAGATTTTTTTAACTTAATTCCGATTGGCTGATAGAATCCTATCAGCCAATCGGAATTCGGCGGACGCCATCTTGGATGACGTCATTTAAAGGTACCTCATTCCAAGTTTAGCAGTCGGCCGGGATGGATGCTCCGCGGCGGCGGAGCGAAGAAAGAAGATTGAAGATGCCGCCGGAAGAATGAAGACTTTGCTGCCGCTTGGAGGAAGACGTCGCCGGAGGAAGATTTCTTCTTTGCCGCTTGGAGGACGACATCACCCGGATCGGATCAGGAGTTCGGCCCGGTGTGGTGAAGACAAGGTAGGGAGATCTTCAGGGGGGTAGTGTTAGGATTTTTTAAGGGGGGTTTGGGTGGGTTTAGAATAGGGGTATGTGGGTGGTGGGTTGTAATGGGGGGGGGGGGGGTGATTGTATTTGTTGAATGCAAAAGAGCTGAATTCTTTGGGGCATGCCCCACAAAAGGCCCTTTTAAGGGCTGGTAAGGTAAAGAGCTTTGAAATTTGTTTAATTTAGAATAGGGCAAGGAATTTTTGTTATTTTGGGGGTTTATTATTTTATTAGGGGGCTTAGAATAGGTGTAATTAGCTTAAAAATCTTGTAATCTTTTTTTTATTTTTTGTAATTTAGTGTTTGTTTTTTTTTGTAATTTAGTTTAGTTAATTTAATTGTATTTTTAGATAGATGTTAGTAGTTTATTAAATTTATTGATAGTGTAGGTGTATTTGTAACTTAGGTTAGGATTTATTTTACAGGTAATTGGGTAATTATTTTAACTAGGTAGATATTAAATAGTTAATAACTATTTAATATCTATTATACCTAGTTAAAATAATTAACTATTTACCTGTAAAATAAATATTAACCCTAACATAGCTATAATGTAATTATTAATTATATTGTAGCTATCTTAGGGTTTATTTTATAGGTAAGTATTTAGATTTAAATAGGAATATTTTAGTTTATAAATTAATTAGATTAATTTAATATAAATTTAGTTAGGGGTGTTAGGGTTAGATAGAGTTAATATAGTTAATATAAATACTATAGTAACTATATTAACTATATTAACCCTAATATAATTAGGGTTAATATAGTTAATATATATAATGTAATACCTATATTAACTATAATATACTTAGGGTTAATATAGATAATATAGCTGGCGGCAGGGTAGGTAGATTAAATTAGGGGTTAATCATTTTAATAGAGATGGCGGCGGTGTTAGGGGCTCACTTTAGGGGGTTATAGATATAATATAGCTGGCGGCGGGGTACGGGAGCGGCGGTTTAGGGGTTAATAATTTTATTAGGTTGCGGCGGGGTAAAGGAGCGGCGGTTTAGGGGTTAATAGCATTTTTATTGTTAGGCTAGTGAGGGGGGATAGCGGATAGAGGGTTAGACAGTGCGGGCTATGTTAGGGAGGCGTGTTAGACAGTGCGGGCTATGTTAGGGAGGCGTGTTAGACAGTGCGGGTGTTTTAGACTTTAGTCAGGTTTTATAGGCGCCGGCAGATTCTAACGTGGCGCAAGTCACTGGCGACGCCAGAAATTTGTACTTACGCAGATTTCTGGACATCGCTGGTTTGTGAGACTTACAGCACGTTAGCATCTGACGGCGACCTATATGGGATAGCTCGAGTTGCGAGCTGAAACTGCGGGCGACGCCGGTTCCCTCGCTTGCGCCGCAAACTGCGATCGATATCGGATCGCGCCCCATATAGGTAAATAGTCATGTTTTGATCTTTGTAGCTGCAGTGATTGTGGGCAATAGGTTAATAGACACAGAAATGCCCCAGTAAATCTGGATTTTTTTGTATGTTCTGTGAATTCTAGTCCAAGCACATGAAAAGCCTGATGAGTTAAGCCCCTGCTATGAAATGCCTCAGTTTATACATGGGGGAAATTACACATGTTCCAAATTCCCTTACCTGACACCTGACCTCACACTACTAAACTTCAGTGTAACAGAAGACCACAGAATCAGATAAAGAAAAATGCAGAAAAAAATATACTGAAAAATGCAGAAAAAAAACATACTGTAAGCAATGGGACTAATGCTACAGTGACCTCTGTGGTGGGAGTACTGCACTGCACACAATATTCATAAGCTATATACTTACTGAATTGAACAAGGAACAAGGAACAAGGGAAGCCAAAAAAAAAAAAAAAATGAGACAGTCCCGGGAAAAACAGGACAGTTGGCAAATATACAGTATGTCAAAAATATAGAGATGATTACAGCTTATTTAAAGTTAAAACAGACTTTTACTTTACTACTGCAGTATGGTGCAATGGAACAAAATCAAGGTTTATTATTATTATTATCAGTTATTTGTAGATTCAGTCATGTTAGTCATTATTTTCATCTTATTCACACAGAGGAAGTCTGACCTTTTTTATATTCAAGGTCTTAAAGGGACACTGAACCCAAATTTTTTTCTTTTGTGATTCGGATAGAGCATGCAATTTTAAGCAACTTTCTAATTTACTCCTATTATCAAATTTTCTTCATTCTCTTTGTATCTTTATTTGAAAAGCAAGAATGTAAGTTTAGATGCCGGACCATTTTTGGTGAACAACCTGGGTTGTTCTTGCTGATTGGTGGATAAATTCACCCACCAATAAACAAGTGCTGTCCAGGGTACTGAACCAAAAATGTGCTGGCTCCTTAGCTTAGATGCCTTCTTTTTCAAATAAAGATAGCAAGAGAATGAAGAAAAATCGATAATAGGAGAAATTAGAAAGTTGCTTAAAATTGCATGCTCTATCTGAATCACGAAAGAAAAAATTTGGGTTCGGTGTCCCTTTAACTTTTACCTACATAATGTGATGATTTTTGTATTAAGCAGAACATTTTGGTAGCTCTGGCACTATAACCCTAGTCTAGTACACATTCTGTACTTTTGCTTTGTTTTTGTTCTATTCGTCCCTTTTACTTTTTATGATTTCCTCTCTTATTTTTCCCTCATTATTTAAAAAAAATAAAAAAATAAAAATAGAAATGTTTTATTTACTATTTTCTGGCAAGTCATACTTACCTTGCATGGCCCTTAAAATAAACATCTCCCTATATTATCCCACCACCACTAAACCCCTCTTTACACAATGGAGTTGTAACACTGCCTTATTTGTCACTACAAAAGTGACGCAAATTATATAGACAATGGGGCCGAATTATCAAGGGCCCAATGGCCATGAATACACCTGTTTCCGTGCGAGCCTTCAGGCACGCGGAAAACAGGAGTTAAGAAGCAGCGGTCTTAAGAACTTCTTGTGCAATGTTAAATGCCGACAGTGCATGCTGTTGGCATTCAGCGATGTTGGGCGGACATGATTCGCTACAGCCACATGTCTGTCCGCCATTTGATCATTCGGCCCCAAGATGTTTATGGGGGTAGATTTACATTATAGCGAATCATGCTATAGCGAATCATGTCTGCTCGACATCGGTAAATGCCGACAGCATACCCTAGAGGCATTTATCATTGCACAAGCATTTAGAGTGAAATTATTTGCAATGCCGCCCCCTGCTCACTGGCGGCCGCTAGCAGGGGCTGTCAATCATCCCAATAGTATTGTATCGGGATGATTTCAATACACCATCTAAAAGGTGCCAGACAGGTTAAGCAGCAGCCCTTGGATTTAACTGCAATGGTTGAGCTGCTCAGCTGACCCACATCTATGGAAAGATAGAGAGGTGTAATTGTGCTGCATCTCTGTTGCTACCATAAGTGGTGTGCATAGGATCCAGCACTTAGTTTATATAATAAATAGCTGACAAAACTCATGTGTTAGTTTAGCTGACCAGTACAAGTAATTAAAAGACCACTCAATGCAGTAGAATTGCATAATTACCAAATGCATAATTAAAAGACAATGATTTAACACCTACTCTGAATTTCAAATAAGCAGTAGATGTTTTTCTGACAAATTTATTTTTTCTCCCATTTTCCGGCCCCTTCGATCATGTGACCGACATCAGCCAATCACAGACTAGTAAACAGATACCCTGTGAGGTTGTGCACATGCTCAGGAGGATCTTGTTTCCCAGAAAGTGTGAATATAAAAAAAATTGTGCAAAATTTGTAAATGGAAGTAAATTGGAAAATGTCTTAAAACGGCACACTCTATCTGAATCATAAAAGTTTATTTTGACTTGAGTGTCCCTTTAAGCAAATGTATGTGTTTTTAGGTCAACTTATTGTTTGCAAATGAATTGCTGAGCAACTTGTTATTCGCATTTATGGGTAAAAAAAGGTTAAGTTAGTAAAGGTGCTATAAAGTTATGTCAATATCATCCATTTTCTTCATTTTGTTTACCATTCAGAGTGAGGAGGATGATCGAGAGGAGTCGGACTTTGACAGCGCTAGTATCAACAGTTCTTCTGTGCGGTCTGATATCTCTGCGGGTTTGGGCAAAAAGCCCAAAAAAGGAAAAAAGAAAAAAAGAGGTAAAAAAAAGTCCAACATTTCTAAAGTTATATCTGATTTGTTAGCGCTGTGTCTCCATAATTTGTTTTCAAATTTTAAATCTTTATTGAAATTACACAATAAATCACATAATGATATAAAAAGGACATTGAAAAGCAAACTGCATATACTAACGTTCAAGAAAAGGCAAGAGAGACGGAGATAAAAAAAGAAAAATTGGCACAACACTCAACAATCCTAATAGACATGTGCATGGTGAAAAAATTCGGTTCGGATCGATTCAGATTTTTTTTAATTTTGGTTTGGAGCGATTCAAATTCCGAATAATTTGAATCAATTCGGTTTGGTTTTGATTCGGATTCATTCGGATTCGAATCAATTCGGTTCGGATTTGTTTCGTATTCATTCGGATTCGAATAAATTCAGCTGGATTCGATTCAGTTCGGAAATTCGGAATTTCGGTAAATGTTAGGTGGGATTAGACTAGTATTATGTACTAAATTCGTCTGGATTCGGTTCGATTCGGTTCGGAATTTTGGTAAGTGTTAGGTGGGATTAGATTTATACTGTACAATAGTAGTGTAATCCATGGCCATCCGAATTTACCGAATAAATCCAAAGTAATTCGGATTTATTCGGTAAATTCGGCAGTATTTTAATTCGGAAATTCGGTTCGATCCGAATCGCTGAATTTTCCGAATTTTCTGAATTTCCGAATCTATCCGAAACGAATCGCACATATCTAAAACCTAACATTGGAATATTTTTTTAAACCAAGATCCACGCAAGGTGCTTTACATAGCTTATCATTTGGGTTTTCAGTTTTGAAACAAATCCAATATATTAGAAATCCATTAAAAACAAAATCTATTTTATCATCAGCTTTCCACCATGTAAACTCGACAATTGTTTAGCATCAAGAGAATTTGGCCTCTATTTAACAAAGGTCTTGCGGACCTGATCCGGATCAGGTCTGCAAGACCTCACTGAATGCGGAGAGCAATACGCTCTCCGTATTCAGCATTGCACCAGCAGCTCACAAGAGCTGCTGGTGCAATGCCGCCCCCTGCAGACTCGCGGCCAATCGTCCGCCAGCAGGGAGGTGTCAATCAACCCGATCGTACTCGATCGGGTTGATTTACGGCGATGTCTGTCCGTCTGCTCAGAGCAGGCGGACAGGTTATGGAGCAGCGGTCTTTGTGACCGCTGCTTCATAACTGCTGTTTGTGGCGAGCCTGCAGGCTCGCCAGAAACACGGGCATCAAGCTCCATTCAGAGCTTGATAGATAGGCCCCTTTGAGTTTTATTTAAATACACAAGACAGCTTTCTTTAAGCAGCATTTTATGTATTATATGGACTTTATTCAGCTGGAATGTAAGACAACCTGTCATATAATATAAATAATTTGGGTGTGTTAACAGTTTAAAAGGCCATAATAGTTAAAGGACTACTCAATGCAGTAGAATTGCATAATTAACAAGTGCATAATAAAAAGACATTTGATTTAACACCTTCTCTGAATATCAAATAAGCAGTAGATTTTTTATCTGACAAATTGATTTTTTCTCCCATTTTCCAGTCCACTGTATCATGTGACAGACAGCCAATCACAGACTAGTATACGTATACCCTGTGGGCTCAGTAGAATCTTGTTCCCCAGAAAGTGTGTATATAAAAAGATTGTGCAAACTTTGATTATGGAAGTAAATTGGAAAGTGTCTTAAAACTGCATATACTCATAAAAGGTTATTTTGACTTGAGTGTCCAAAAAATTACATACTCTAATTTGTTAGAGTATGTAATTTTAAGACTTTTATTTAGGGCTGTTTGATGTGGAAAAAAATAATTATGATTTTTTTTGATGAAATATTGCAATTGCAATTTTATTAACATATTTTTAAACAGGGGGGGCGGAGCCAACTGCTGAGCGGAGCAGACACACTAAGACAGTGCTCTACAAAGAATAAATAGAAAATATAATTTAAGACATCAGAAATACTGAAAACCAAAGATAAAAAGCTTTGATATAATATCAAATGTACAACATGACACTTACAAAGCGTTCCGGAAATTATTTACGCAGATGCATCAGATAAAGCAGCAGGAAAGACCGTGGATGCGGCCTGCTACGGAAGATATACCTTGACTCCATTTTAACATAGTGTCAAAACAGCATCTGATATCTCAAGTGGCTCTCGGAGTACAACACTAGCAAAAGCAGATGGCAGCCGGTTCAAATAAAATAAAAAAACACTAGAGTCAATTGTTACCTACCAACCTACATGCAGATTCACTTATAATGGAGGCCCATAAGAGACTACAGGATCTACTTCAAGACTTAGATCGACAGATGGAAAGCAGTTTCCTGGATCTAATGGACACGTTGGAGGATGTGTTCAGGGGAGAAGTCAGTAACAAGCTGGGTGACCTGGAGATGCCCTGGAGGACAGATCAGTTGTTAACTGATGGGAACAGCGTTCCTGCAGACAGATCAGCTGCGTGGAGCCCGGAGACCCGGTTTGGACCAGCTCCTCTACCACTAGTGGATAGCGGCATGGGTCAACTACCAGAGGCATCTCAACTTACTGTTTCTATGGGCTCAACAACCACCCAGGGCCCTGGAGATGTGGACGTCCCATGTGAGTGGGTGATATATATCGAGACAGAAGATCAGGCTGCCTTTATTGATATACAGGTGATCTCTTGCCTTCCCCATCTCGAGAATAAATTGTCAGCACTATTGACAGTACCCAGCACCTCTTATCTTGCTGTGAGAGGGTTATTTCTTTCACAGAGAGACCTGCTGTCCTGTACCAGAGTGGTTGACTTTCTCCACCCGGCGGGCTATATAATACATTTGTTCAGCAGGGGACTAGTACCCGCACACCGGAGCAAGCTGGACAAATGTGGAGTGGGTTAGTTGGAGCTTTCCTTGCTATATTATTGGGGACAGCTTGATCCTTTTTGTATCTGTTGTCTCCAGCTCTGCTGGATCCAGAAACCTGGCCATAATCTAGCATGCAATTTCTAGTGATGCTACTAATAATATATATTGGGGTACATTACTTATTGAATAGTTCTGAGGAACAGGACAGTTTGTTTACAGTTTGTTTATAGTCTGTTTTATATCTATGATTTGAGGTTTACTTGTTATATTATATACTTAACGCTGAGTAGCTATATAGTTATATGTTAACAGATTTCGATGATGTGTGGGAAAGCTCATAGCAATATATTTTATGTCAGCCATATTTCACCTTGATATATTAGAATTCATACACTTTGTTCTTTGTTAGTAGCACCTACATTTTTGTAAAAGATCAGTACTATATTTTCACTGCATATTTTGCATTGTAAAAGATAGATATGTGATGTACTTTTATTTTCTGACCGCTAAAAGAGGAATCGGATAAACTGAGTACAGAGGAGGTAATTTCATTAAGCCTCCAGTTTCCATACTGCCTCATTGGGCATACAGTCCCGCTAGTACTAGAAGTAGAGAGGCCCTCCTAATACCTGGTGACGCTGGGCACATTGTTTAATTAGACCTAGTTTTTGTTCTTCACAAGTTTTTGAAATACTGACTTATTCTACTTCAGTTATATGTGCATATAATATTGCAGTTACTCTTCTCACTGTTCATACTGGTACGCAGTCTTTTCCTTACTATGTTATATATATATATTTATAGAAATAGCGCTGTTTACTGCCAAATGTTTATAAAACTCCACATCTATGGTATGATTATACATCCTGTAATTTTGAAGTGACAGGGGATAGTTGATATAGCCACTCAAGCATGCCTACTACTCTTTACATATTTTACTCAGCTCCCTAACATATCGCTGACAGGCAAGTAAGATAGAACACAATGGAGTCACTTAGACGTAATTGAGGTCACACCGCTATGAGAGTATACATAGGATTCATTTAGGAGCTATAGCAACCCGCTTAGAACTTTTAACAGAAAGCCCTACAGCATATTATAGCATATGCAGGTAGTATTCCTTCTGTCTGATGTACCCTATATTCCCATATATACCTGCTTGAAACTCAGCAGAGCAATGCTGTCTATACAAACTCACATCAGACATACAGTCTAATGACACCTCCCCACATCTCCATTTACATTGAGTTAAATTCCTGGGCATATTGTACTCTCTTATTGAACCACTACTGTATAGATTCCTCATGTTTCTCCTTTTTTTATGCTGCTCTCATGAACCTATGTTGATATGTATGTGTTCCTAAGTTTTATCTCTATATCTATCTGTGACAGGCTTAGTTGTGTATCTATATATGTTTCAGAGAACGCAGACTAAGTGATGATTATTACCTTACATATGTGTATATATGTGTATATGTATATGCGTGTATGTGCGTATATATTTATTCTAACTGGATCAGTTCTAATTCTCACCCAAACATTACGATCAGTCCACCTCCTGAAGTAGTGATTGATAGTACTCACTAATCAGGCCTGTGCTTATTTCACTTACATATAGTCCTACAAATTATTTAGCACGTCTAATATTTAGCTGGCTGTTTTATTAGTTGTCTAATGATCTCCTGATTATATATAATTGGAAATCTGGTATAGGATAGATCATTAGATTACTGGAGTCTTACATATTGCATCCTGTACTAAGGGCCGCTTATGTAGCGATTTGGTTACTTTATACTTGACACTTTGACGTTGTATGTAGAGTATATGTCAAGCTATTAGTTAAAAGGGCATGCTAGTTACTAATGCTTAGTGACATTTACTATCTCAAGGCTGAAAGCAGTATTGTCTCCTCACTATTTGCTGACTGGCCCTAGCTGTGCTAATCTTATTTATAGGAAGAAGGATAACCTTGCACACAACTACAACATCATATCTTTACATATGTGTATTACTGCCTATTCTACCTAGTTCGGTTTTTCCACCGACTCATTTAAAAATTTTGTTCCGCTTACCTGAGGTAGGACTGATTTATAATATAGCAACTACACTTCCATGGATAACTAGTCTCTTGTAGTCATAGCTATGTGCGGTATATATGTTTGAAGGAGCCCTATTTTACCTTAGCTTCTTCTGTTCTATTTCCTATTACATCTGAACGGTGTGAGTATATCCCTACAGATATCGCAGTGGTAAATATAAGTTGTACATGCTACTTGGCCTATCCTACGATGTCAGGCTTCATTGCATTTTACATAGGTACGAACTACTTATTGCTAAATTTATATATAACATGTTCCCTTAGTGCTTTAGTGCTTCTATTGTGAAAGAAAACAACACATTTCTCAGTTTTTCACCTTTACTCATGGTATAAATGGGAGACAACCTTTTTTGTATTTCATATTGAAAGCTCAGAGGCCAGAAAGCGCTTACTAGTTTGACATCCTGATTGGCTCCGCCCTCCCACCCTCCCCCTTACCTTATTTAGAGCGGCTCTCGCCCGCTGTATTCCCCTCCCCCCAAAAAAACATAAAGCTCTAATTCTATTCAAATAGATATTGTAATCTTTATTTTCTATGACAATGTGGGGCCCAGTATTATTTTTCTATGATATTATACTACAAAACTTAAGTCTCATTGTAGAGAGTCCAAATCCCCTGCTAACACCTTAGATAAATTGGTTTATAATATTCCTTTTACATATCTTTCCGGCCTAAGTTGGCCTAATTGCTCCTTCATTTCTCTAGTCACATGTTGCCTCATCACTTTGATAATAACTGCCTATACGTACCTCCTTTTAATCTCACAATTGTATTGTAGGTAGGCATAACTTGTATTAGTAGACCTGGCAATATCTCTGTAATAGCACTGTATACCTTTTTATCTGTCAGTGTTTTAGGACGCATTCCTTATGTTGTATTTGTTTTTGACTTCAATAAAAATTGATATAAAAAATAAAAATAAAATATTTTTAAACATACATTTTGCATTAAAAAAATGCCTTTAACTGTTCAAAACAGCTGCTTGTTCTCTTTGCCATTTGCACTGCAGACTGAATAGGCCAGAGAAAAGAGCCCCGCCAGTCTGCCACCTGTGTACACCTCAGGCCCGGAGAAACAAACCATGTGGCCAGTAAAATGGCGGCAGTAGCGTTATGTGCTATGACACTGATGTGACGCTTCCTGATCCGCTAAAACGATAGCGGTATAGCCGTACCACCGCCACTTGTAATACAGGTGACTTTCCATTCCGCTCGCAAAGGCCAATTTTTCAGCGGTATAGGGGTACCACAAAACTTGTAATTTAGGTGAATGCGATTAATCGCATCATGTATGAAATTGCATCATGTGATTAATTGCACAGCCCTTCTTTTGACTCTACACTGCTGTGTGTTTATTTATTTCAAACTGGTTACATAAAAGTGCTTGATATAAAGTAACAAGTTTGAAATACATTTTCTAACTTTTTAAGCTGTTTCCACTTCTTCTGTGGATACATTTAGCCTGCTAAAATCCCCATAAATAGGCAGTAGCTAATGTTGCTATGAGCTGCTATCGTCATTAAAGTGGAGGTTAACTTTGATGAATGAAAGCACGTTTTTTTAAAATACTATGAAAAACAGGGGCACTTTCATTCATCAAAGTTTAGAAAGCAGCCGTTTTGATTAAAAACTTACCTTTGTTTTTTTTCACAGCCAGAGCAGCTTCCCCCACCTTCATACTTTGTTAAAATGTATTTTGATAGTTAGCTGCAATCACAGTGCATTCTGCTCCATATCAGTATATTTTTGTTCATTCAATATTAAAGGGACAGTATACATTCATTTTCAAATACTGATATAAAAATCCAGTATAAAAAAGTTTAAAAACTTACTTAGAAGCTCTCAGTTTAGCTCAGGGATAGTCACAGAGAAAGGCTGTGGCGGACATTTTCCAAAGTACAGACCTTAGTGAAGAACACCAAGGTACATTTGAAATTAAAAACATTATTTTATAGTGCTTGGTGTTATTATAATGATGCAGATACCACTGATCCTATAACCATCTCTCCTCTGGCTATACCCATGTGCTAGTGTCACTACTGTGTCATTATATAGTGCTGGATGTTATTATACTGATGCAGATACCACTGATCCTATAACCAGCCCTCCTCTGGCTATACCTATGTGCCAGTGTCACTACTGTGTCATTATATAGTGCTGGGTGTTATTATACTGATGCAGATACCACTGATTCTATAACCAGCCCTCCTCTGGCTATACCCATGTGCCAGTGTCACTACTGTGTCATTATATAGTGCTGGGTGTCATTATACTGATGCAGATACCACTGATCCTATAACCAGCCCTCCTCTGGCTATACCCATGTGCCAGTGTTACTACTGTGTCATTATATAGTGCTGGGTGTTATTATACTGATGCAGATACCACTGATCCTATAACCAGCCCTCCTCTGGCTATACCCATGTGCCAGTGTCACTACTGTGTCATTATATAGTGCTGGGTGTTATTATACTGATGCAGATACCACTGATCCTATAACCAGCCCTCATCTGGCTATACCTATGTGCCTGTGTCACTACTGTGTCATATAGTTCTGGGTGTTAATATACTGATGCAGATACCACTGATCCTATAACCAGCCCTCCTCTGGCTATACCTATGTGCCAGTGTCACTACTGTGTCATTATATAGTGCTGGGTGTTATTATACTGATGCAGATACCACTGATTCTATAACTAGCCCTCCTCTGGCTATACGCATGTGCCAGTGTCACTATTGTGTCATTATATAGTGCTGGGTGTTATTATACTGATGCAGATACCACTGATCCTATAACCAGCCCTCCTCTAGCTATACCCATGTGTCAGTGTCATTATATAGTGCTGGGTGTTATTATACTGATGCAGATACCACTGATCATATAACCAGCCCTCCTCTGGCTATACCCATGTGCCAGTGTCACTACTGTGTCATTATATAGTGCTGGGTGTTATTATACTGATGCAGATACCACTGATCCTATAACCAGCCCTCCTCTGGCTATACCCATGTGCCAGTGTCACTACTGTGTCATTATATAGTGCTGGGTGTTATTATACTGATGCAGATACCACTGATCATATAACCAGCCCTCCTCTGGCTATACCCATGTGCCAGTGTCACTACTGTGTCATTATATAGTGCTGGGTGTTATTATACTGATGCAGATACCACTGATCCTATAACCAGCCCTCCTCTAGCTATACCCATGTGTCAGTGTCATTATATAGTGCTGTGTGTTATTATACTGATGCAGATACCACTGATCCTATAACCATCTCTCCTCTGGCTATACCCATGAGCCAGTGTCACTACTGTGTCATTATATAGTGCTGGGTGTTATTATACTGATGCAGATACCACTGATCCTATAACCAGCCCTCCTCTGGCTATACCCATGTGCCAGTGTCACTACTGTGTCATTATATAGTGCTGGGTGTTATTATACTGATGCAGATACCACTGATCCTATAACCAGCCCTCCTCTGGCTATACCCATGAGCCAGTGTCACTACTGTGTCATTATATAGTGCTGGGTGTTATTATACTGATGCAGATACCACTGATCCTATAACCAGCCCTCCTCTGGCTATACCCATGAGCCAGTGTCACTACTGTGTCATTATATAGTGCTGGGTGTTATTATACTGATGCAGATACCACTGATCCTATAACCATCTCTCCTCTGGCTATACCCATGTGCCTGTGTCACTATTGTGTCATTATATAGTGCTGGGTGTTATTATACTGATGCAGATACCACTGATCCTATAACCAGCCCTCCTCTGGCTATACCCATGTGCCAGTGTCACTACTGTGTCATTATATAGTGCTATGTGTTATTATACTGATGCAGATACCACTGATCCTATAACCAACCCTCCTCTGGCTATACCCATGTGCCAGTGTCACTACTGTGTCATTATATAGTGCTGGGTGTTATTATACTGATGCAGATACCACTGTTCCTATAACCAGCCCTCCTCTGGCTATACCCATGAGCCAGTTTCATTACTGTGTCATTATATAGTGCTAGGTGTTATTATACTGATGCAGATACCACTGATCCTATAACCAGCCCTCCTCTGGCTATACCCATGTGCCAGTGTCACTACTGTGTCATTATATAGTGCTGGGTGTTATTATACTGATGCAGATACCACTGATCCTATAACCAGCCCTCCTCTGGCTATACCCATGAGCCAGTGTCACTACTGTGTCATTATATAGTGCTGGGTGCTATTATACTGATGCAGATACCACTGATCCTATAACCAGCCCTCCTCTGGCTATACCCATGAGCCAGTGTCACTACTGTGTCATTATATAGTGCTGGGTGTTATTATACTGATGCATATACCACTGATCCTATAACCAGCCCTCCTCTGGCTATACCCATGTAACAGTGTCACTACTGTGTCATTATATAGTGCTGGGTGTTATTATACTGATGCAGATACTACTGATCCTATAACCAGCCCTCCTCTGGCTATACCCATGTGCCAGTGTCACTACTGTGTCTTTGTATAGAGCTGGGTGTTATTATACAGATGCAGATACTACTGATCCTATAACCAGCCCTCCTCTGGCTATACCCATGTACCAGTGTCACTACTGTGTCATTATAAAGTGCTGGGTGTTATTATACTGATGCAGATACCACTGATCCTATAACCAACCCTCCTCTGGCTATACCCATGTGCCAGTGTCACTACTGTGTCATTATATAGTGCTGGGTGTTATTATACTGATGCAGATACCACTGTTCCTATAACCAGCCCTCCTCTGGCTATACCCATGAGCCAGTTTCATTACTGTGTCATTATATAGTGCTAGGTGTTATTATACTGATGCAGATACCACTGATCCTATAACCAGCCCTCCTCTGGCTATACCCATGTGCCAGTGTCACTACTGTGTCATTATATAGTGCTGGGTGTTATTATACTGATGCAGATACCACTGATCCTATAACCAGCCCTCCTCTGGCTATACCCATGAGCCAGTGTCACTACTGTGTCATTATATAGTGCTGGGTGTTATTATACTGATGCAGATACCACTGATCCTATAACCAGCCCTCCTCTGGCTATACCCATGAGCCAGTGTCACTACTGTGTCATTATATAGTGCTGGGTGTTATTATACTGATGCATATACCACTGATCCTATAACCAGCCCTCCTCTGGCTATACCCATGTAACAGTGTCACTACTGTGTCATTATATAGTGCTGGGTGTTATTATACTGATGCAGATACTACTGATCCTATAACCAGCCCTCCTCTGGCTATACCCATGTGCCAGTGTCACTACTGTGTCTTTGTATAGAGCTGGGTGTTATTATACAGATGCAGATACTACTGATCCTATAACCAGCCCTCCTCTGGCTATACCCATGTACCAGTGTCACTACTGTGTCATTATAAAGTGCTGGGTGTTATTATACTGATGCAGATACCACTGATTCTGTAACCAGCCCTCCTCTGGCTATACCCATGTGCCAGTGTCACTACTGTGTCATTATAAAGTGCTGGGTGTTATTATACTGATGCAGATACCAATGATTCTATAACCAGCCCTCCCCTGGCTATACCCATGTGCCAGTGTCACTACTGTGTCATTATATAGCACTGGGTGTTATTATACTGATGGAGATACCACTGACCCTATAACCAGCCCTTGTCTGGCTATACGCATGTTCCAGTGTCATTACTGTGTCTTTGTATAGAGCTGGGTGTTATTATCCAGATGCAGATACACATCCAGTATTTTACAGGCTTTATTTATCCCATAACTTATCACCCAATATCGCTAGCAGTCTCTTGACAAGCTACTAACTTTATTCACACTACATATTTTTTTTTCTTCCTATTATTTAATCAGAAAGAAAAGATATACTAAGGTTGTGGCGGACACTGCAAGGGCTAGTCACAGATGTCCATGTACGGACACCTTGCCTATCCCTGGTTTAGCTCTGTTGAAAAGGCAGCTGGAAAGCCCACTGCAAGTGGTAAATAAGACACTCCCCCTCCCCCCCTCTTTTGCATATGAAAAGACCCTTTACACAAACAGGAGCAAGCTGGAGTAGGTAGCTGATGGTATTCTAATAAAACCTTGGGGCTTGGTTAGGAGTCTGAAAATCAGAGCAATGTAATTTAAAAATCAGCAAAATTATACATTTAAACAAAAACAAAAAAACTTTATGGGCTATATAAATATATCATGTACAAAACATTTATGCAAAGAAAAAATGAGTGTATAATGTTAAGGATGGGCGAATGTTTCTTAACATTTGAAAAATGAAATGAATTTTAACACATTTGTTTGTTCGATTACAATTTAAAATGTTTGTACAACATTCTAACATTCGTTTAACATAATAGTATTTTTAATGCTATATTTAAATTTAATATTTGAATTAAAAAAAATCGAATCTATATATTTGTAATAGTATTTCTAATGCTATCTTTAGATTTAATATTCAAATTAATCAATATTCGAATTAGAAACATTTGAATAAATAAATTTGTATCTATTATGTATCAATTTACTAAATTCCCTCTAACGTGAACTATTGAACTTCTGAATAGTATTTGTTAAATTGAATGTTGCATTCGAAATTTCAAATGTGAATATTCAATCTATTTATGAACATTTGAAAATGAAAGAAACATTTGGAAATTGTAAATAACAATTGTTTAACAAAATTGTAAGGTTTTTTTGTCCCCAGGACTATACGTTCGACCAATAGTGCACTGATTCTATGGAGTTGACATTAAAGGGGCACTAAGCAAATTCCATGCACCTCCCTCTAACTATGGGTGCTGCCATATTGGAACCTAGGTTACACTGCACTGCAGGTATCTGAAGGAGAATTACTGCACATGTCAGCACTGGAATGCAGTGGAAGCTATATTTCAGCATGGCGGCACCCATGACTAGAGGGAGGTGGGAATAACCTAAATACTGTGCTTATAAAAATGTATTTTAATGTTTAATGTCCCTTTAACTTTGTGTTTAATCCCTTTGCAGGGGTTAAACACACCGTTATGTGCAAGCGCTAGTTCAATAATAAAAAGCTCATACTATAATTAGAGCATTTTATTTGTGCACTTTTTAAGTATAACAATATTTTATGAAACAAAGTTCCGCTATTCCAATAATAGGCAATTCATTGACCAGCCAGCCTCTAAGTAATACAAAGCTGAAGGGAAATATAACTACTAAGCAGGCCTCTCATGGGTCAAGGAAGTACATAAAACTAGGGTGCTATCATACTTCTTTTATATATCAGATGTCCTTGGCCCAAAAATTATGAAGACAGCTACCTTTTATTTTTAATATAAATGTTACCACCTATACCTTGAATAGTCAGGCATAGCTAGAGCAATTGTGGGCAGTAGAAAGAGAAACAAAATGTATGAACATGTCTACCTATATGGCTATGTACCTAAATAACATGCTTGAAAAAGTTGGCTATGAGAGTTATGTATCTAGGTTATAGATCAGTGATAGCTAACCTTGGCACACCAGATGTTTTGGAACTACATTTCCCATGATGCTTAGGCAATCTGCTTAGTATCATGGGAAATGTAGTTCCAAAACATCAGGGGTGCCAAGGTTAGCAATCACTCTTATAGATCATAAAATAGGCCCTAGCAAGCTTAAAACAATGACTTGTACACATAATACTTTAAAAACCTCATTTCTGTCTAATAACTAAATACATTATCAAGAAATATAAACACAGCTATAGTTGTCTGACTATTATTATTATTATTATTATTATTATTATTAACAGCAAGCTCAACTAGGGCCTACTGAAATGAGCTAATTATAAGGAATATGTGCAGCCATCATTAAACAATATACATTTCAAAGCTGCATAATACAAATCTAAATATGTGAAGCAAACTCCAATAAGATCAAAGGTTGTTGTGGAGATAATTGGTACCACTGTTACATTACAGAGTAAAAGAAAAAAATAACGCATAATACCAATTTTAGTAATGTTGTAAGAAATGCCTGAAACTATGGAGTCTTTATATTGATTTGAGTCTTTATTAACAATGTTTAATTTTAAAGCCCCATTCACAAACATTAGTGATGTGGGGGACAGTCACCTATTAAACTAACCCCAGATTTACCCAATAGTTTGCTATGTCCAAAGTGTTGTGTTAGGTAACTTAGAGTTCTCATAAGTCACAGGTTCAGATTAGAGACCTCAAAATAGCAGAGGAATTCCTGTACTCAGTTAATTGTGCTGTGAAAGCAGGTTGCAGAGTTAAACCTAGAAAACAAACAATCACCTCACTGCCATCTGCCAGCAACTATTTTTGTTCTATTTGTGTTTTGGAGGACCCTTCTTATATTCTACGCACTGTACACCAGTACAGGTCTGGTGATAAGCAACAGCACTATTACTTCTCTTGACTCCATGAATGGAACAGAAAACCAGAGTACACTGGAGATCCATATCAGGTGCGAACAGATACTGCAATCCCAGATCTCTCGCTGAGAAATGTTCCTCCTTCTTAGCCAATGCAGTTTGAGTCTGCTGTGCTTCTGAAGGACCCAGTTGTTTACTAGATGGAAGAGATGGCCTGGGCAATTGGGGCTAAGATCATGTATGGATTGCAAATTGATGAGGCTAGTTCCAGGGAGAGTTATGTTTCAAATGTTAGGAAGTGCTGTGTGAGTAAACGGCGGTCTTTCTGCTCCCAGCTATCCACTGCATACATTTTTCATTGATAGCTATATGCAATATGCAAGGTATGATTCAACACCCAAATATATAGAGCAGAGTAACAATTGGTTTCCAGAAACTCCAAGTTACAATGATATCACACTGCTCACCCCGCATACCAGGGGTGTTGTTGAGGCCTATCCACACTGGGACCGCCATAGACATCGACGTTCTGAATTAGGAAAACAGCATTTTTCCTTGAAATATTTATATAATTGTGTTCAGCAAGATTATATAGGTCAGAATGTTTTAAGGGTGGATGACTCAAGGGGACAACTGATAATCGGTGAGATTACAGCCACCTACACTCTTCTACAATATTGTAGCCTGTCATAGCACCGCCTGAAAACACTCCCCCATTTTAGTACTATTTTCTTTCTTTTTTTTATATCTTTAATCTATTTTGACACTTTTTATTTTTTATCCTATTTTGAGCAATACTTCTAAGTCTAAAATCTAAGTCTAAGTCTAAAATATCTTTTTTTTCATTTGCACCTGAATTTTACAAAGTTTTTGTGTTGATCTGGTTTTCTTTTTGGTTTTGTTGGGTATTCCTTTTATGTCTATAATTGTTTGTTTTTAAAGTAATTTGAGATTCCAAGTTCAAGTAGTTTTATGACTGTAACAGTGAACTTACTTTAGTTGAACTTGGTTATTTACATATTAACAAGTTGAACTGTTTCCCCTCTATTTTTTTATGTGGTTTTAGTTATTTGAGATCTGTCACTATAATCCTTTATTGAATGGAAATGTTTTTACACTTAACCAGCCTATTCTTTAAACATTGCATTTGACTTGCTTTGCATTTTTTTTTTTATATATAAATATTTGTTTAAAAATAAAAAGAACATGTTCTATGCGAAAACATATTTTTTTTTTTTTTTTTTTTTTTTTATAGTTTTTATTGAGGGACCAACAATACAAATGCAAAATTCAGTTTGCTCAGTATAACAAAAGTCATAAGTTGATACAGAGATGTACAGTACCATACATAACCTCAAATATAACAATTTGATTTAACGATAAAGTTGAAGAAAGAAAAAACAAAAAAAAAGATTTCACGCATAATGGTTAGAGAGCAAACACCAAACCTCCCCCTTGTTTTTGCCTCAGGAATGGCTGCGGCCACTTTTGGGCCCCCATGCACTTAAAGTAACAATCAGAGGATTTTTGAATGCTTTAGGCCACTTTTGGGCCTATATTTAACCATTTCCTTCACACCGCTACCAGGACCTTGGGTAGGTCCAGAAAACTGGAACAAGAATGGAAGGGGATCACAACTTTGTAATGGGGGGAGGGGGGAAAGGGGAGGGGGGGATGAGGAATGAGGGGGGGGCGAATGAAAGACTAGTAATGAAGTCCTCGTTATCAAACTTAATACCTAGTCTGACCTGTATCCTCTGTGTATGCTCTCATTATTCAAATAACATGTATCCTATGCATATTAGCAGTAACCACAAAATTTGTTTAACAACATTACAAGTTTGCTCATCCTGGATGGGAATAGCTTAAGCTGCAAAGGTGAGTCTTACCTGTCAGTAATACATTGCTGTTTACATAGTTCTGCATTTCAATATCAGTACAACGGACAACTAGTGTAATATGGCGTATAAGCATATACACATAAACTTTGTTTCCATTATATGGCCGAGCAGTGCGTAATATATTGAGAAAGCTAGGCTCTAATAACAAAAGCATTTCCTCTAAGCCAGTGGTAGGTTAATGTCTAATTGCTCTTTTGATCCCAAAATACTTCATCCAAAGACTAGCTCAATTATTGTCTTGTTCAGTAGACTCTACATCTTCACTACAGTGATATCTCTCGTCATCTTACGCCTAGCAGACAGTGTGATAAGATATAAATCCAACAGGCCTTGCTAAGCAATGCTCAGTCTATCTTAATGCTGGAATAGGTTATTGACATATATTGGTTATTGTTCTGTACAGATATATTTAGCATCTACTTGCTTTACCTTACTAATAGGCTCACACTGTAAGTCAGACTATTTAGCATGGGGACACTCATTAACATATGTGTTACTAACAATCAAATTACAATAAGATATGCAATATGACTCACAACACAACCAGACAACAGCACTTCAAAGCAACATGCAACATGAAACTTGCTCACCAAACATATACAACAATCAAGAAAATAACAGATAGGTGCATAGGGGATTACATGACCCCCACTGTGCCCCATGACACATTAACCCCCAAGAGGCATCCCAGTTTCAAATTGCTCCCCGCTACTTTAAATCTATGTAATGACATCAAAATGTACTATCTCCAACCAAAGTTCTCTATAATGGGTACATGTCCACCTTAGGGCTCCCTAGGTTTCTTAATAATAGATGAAATGTTCAGTACATTAGTAGGTGCAGGACTCCCTTATGTAGCCGGTCTAGAAATCAGAAAACAAAAGGACCTCTGAGAGCAACTGCAAACTGTATAAATCCTAAACAGATCTATTACACAGGGAGAGAAAGAGAAACATAAAATGCATTTGACTCAGGCTTTTGGAATCAGCGCAATTGGGGAAGATAAAGTGTCGATAGTCAGCAGTGCCGCGAGGTCAATGTTTACCCCACTCCACACACATTAAAGGAGTCTGTTAACATATAATATGCAGCAAGGGGAGTCCTGTCATGCGAGAACCTCCACCGGGAGTCCCAGTCAGTACATGACTCCAAGGCTATCCAGCCATTAAGATCAAAGTGTGCCAGTGTATGCGGTATACCTTTTTCCGTGGTTTCTCCTTGTCTTGAAGGCTCTCCTACACGGGTAGACTCTTTAGAGCAATGCAGCAATACAGGCTGCTCCGGCCGGTTCTTCAGTCCCAACCAGGAAATTTGAGTACCAGCCTTACTCCTCGCCATATCCTCTCTAGGGACCGTCGGGACTGTCTCTTCTTTAATACCCAAACAGCTCGCCCCTATCTCCAGCGGACCGGCCGCATCCACCAGAGCAGCAGCGGGCTTGTTAGCATCCAAAAGGTCAGTATCTATAGCTGGCAACAGGCACTGACAGGTGCTTTTCGGCATATGGTTTAGCTGCGTTCTGAGATCCGCTCCCCGGTCTTCTGTGCATAGCTCAAAATCTGAACTCTCTGTACCTCTGGGACTGACGGTGGCTATAAGTCGATCCATTCTGCTCATCAGCTTCCGGTCGTATTCCGCAAAGAGAGCCAGGATGGCCATGTGGAAATCACCCATGATACCGTGTAAGCTTCAGCCTATACAGATTATACAGGAAAACAGCCGACACAACTGATGCTTGAAAGTAGCTTTCACCAATTGTTTAAAGTTGTGCGGCCATCATAGCTTCTGCTCGCTTAGTTTTGTAGGCCTCCAAATCAAAGTTCCGTCCCAAACTTTGTGGCACATATAGGGCATCAGAGAATCCAGGAGACTTGTAAGGGACACAAGTTAGTAGTTCTCTAACTGCAGTTACTGATAGCAACCCTAAAATTCTAGTGTGTTTGTTGTTTTTTTTGTGGAGCTCTAGTAAAACACGTCCATTCTCCTTGGCTGTTAGCTCCGCCCCGCCCTTGCTTTGCATTTTAATTTCCTATATGTTTATTTTGTGGCTTTGGAGGCTTTTATATTTCTAGTTTAAATGGAAATTAAAGTTAAAATTACATTTTCATGATTCAGATGGAGCGTGCCATTTTAAGAGACTTTCCAATTTACTTAAATTATCAAATTGTGCTCAATGTTTTTATATGAGCATGTGCACAATTCCACAGTGTATGCATATGAGTTTGTGATTGGCTGATGGCTGATGGCTGAGCCTGTGATTGGCTGATGAAATTTGTCAGGAAAAATATATACTGCTTATTTAAAATTGTGCCATTAAATTGTGCTTGTTGATTGCATAATTCTACTCTATTTAATGGTCCTTTAAGATAAATATTTTTGCTGGATTTTGTTGAATTTTACACATTGTTTGTAGTTTTTAGTTCCTTTTGGCTTGACGTGTCTGACTGAGATCAAACTTAATATATTTTGCTAAAAGCGACGTGAAAAATAATGCCCCCCAAAATGATTTCCTGACGTATATCAGTCTGATCCAGCCTAACAAGGCCAGTCCAGTCCCAAAATACCAGGCAATTCTTCTCTGAACAAGGGAAATGGCAACCCCAGACAATCGTGTTGGCCTCCTAGCCCTCATTTCATTACTGTTCAGCAATTTGGTAGTTTTTAGAAGAAAATTATTGTCTCAGAGTGTGTTCCTTAGAAACCTAAACCCAAAAGTGTAAATTACTTTTGTGTATGCCACCTTCACCTGTGATCGACTCAGTTGCATGTTTTACATGTTCTAAAAATGATTTACATTTGTTAATACTAGTTTTAAAAAGCATTATAACCCTTGATGACTATAAGAGGAAGCTGAAAACTTGATTTATATAATACAGAGAGCCAAAAGTAATTGTAATCTGAGCACACATTATCATTTTTTTGACTACCACTTACTTCAATGGGAGCTTTAAACAGCCTTCCATTGACATAATTTGGCAAGCACTAAATGAAAATCCAATAGCTTTGTAAACTTCCAAATGGTGTCAACTTTAATGATTCAAGTGAAGCCAGCTTGACCATTGTTTTTGAAGAGTACTAAAAGAAAGTATAAAGGTATATGCCGAAGCTGGTATAATTTCTCAATAAGGCATTTTCATTTATGCTTGTTCTTTGTCATGTATGTTTGCCTAGAATAATTCACAACCAGCTTTTAATATATATATGTGTGTGTGTGTGTGTATGAATTTATGAGTTATCTGGTTGCAGGTATTTCATTTTGTATGTTTGCTAGACATGTGCATGGCGAAAAAATTTGGTTCGGAACGATTCAGATTTTTTCGAATTTCGGTTCGGAGCGATTCGAATTCGGAAAAATTTGAATAAATTCAGTTCGGATTCGAATAAATTCGGTTCGGATTTGTTTCGGATTAATTCGAATTCAAATAAATTCGTCTGGATTCGGCTCGATTCGGTTCGGAATTTCGGTAAGTGTTAGGTGGGATTAGATTTATACTGTACAATAGTAGTGTAATCCATGGCCATCCGAATTTACCAAATAAATCCAAAGTAATTCGGATTTATTCGGTAAATTCGGCAGTATTTTAATTCGGAAATTCGGTTCAATCCGAATCGCCGAATTTGCCGAATTTCCGAATCGATCCAAAATGAATCGCACATATCAAATGTTTGCACAAGTGGCTTCTCCGCTGCATTTAGCTTGTTGATTTTGTTGCAGCGTTGGAGTCTTGAGTGGTGTTTATTCTTCTATGTATCTATGAAACTTTATCAAAAGGAACATTTACACTTGCTTTGTACACAAGAAACTATAGGTTGTTTTCAGGATTGCTTTCATTTGCATTGCGGTTGAAAACAAATAAAGCCTCAAATCCCCAAATTCAGAATTCCAAAATCCAGAATTTTACTGAAATACAGACTTTTTGATTAGTATTTGTTTTAAAATAAAATTATTACACATTACCATTTACCTGCCAGTAAGTCACAATCTTCTCTTTGGTTGTTTTTGTTTTGTGCTCTAAAATGCAAATGCTTATCTATATTTATTTAAAACATCAACTATTACCTTTCTGATTATAATACTATACTATGTTTCTGATGGTACTATTTATACAAAGGTATTACAGATAATATAAAACAATCATTAGGTAGCATATATAAGCTGTATTATGACATGTAAATATTGCCTAAACCAGGGCTTGACAAACCGAGGCTCTAGGAAGTCACTGGCTCCTAGAACTTTTTGGATTATTCTCCATATATATATTTAGAAAAAACACTGTCTGGCTCCTAAAAGTTTTTCTGGCTCCTAAATATTTTTACTGGCTCCTAAATTTTAACTAGATTTCTCAACCACTGGCCTAAACTGACATAAGATACCTTTTACAGTCCCAAGCAGTTTAGATAAAGGATTTTCTGCTGTATACTAAAGAAAACTAATGTAAATTTAATTCCACAACAGTCCATAGACATTGTACTAAACATTGTATTAAAATATATATGCTGTATATTTAAACGAGCATTTATGAAAATAATGTTGCAAGTATGTTCGTATGCCATTCTTTTTACTTCTTGTTACAGTGATCCAGTTGCTTTTTGACACCCTAAATTACAGACCTCGTTATAGAAGTACATGGGTGGTTTAAATTTGCATTTCTTTTTATGTCTAGGTAAATTGAAGGTATCATTTTTAAACAGCATCATTGTGGTTGGGTTAAATAAGTTTATTTTTCATTTTCTGTCCTTAATTGAAAATAAATTGACCATTTTTGTTGTCAATAGACATGTCACTTACTCTGTTAAAGGGGGATTGGACTGTAGAATCATAAGTCACACATGTAATGTTTTGTTAATTAATTCTGAAGCAGACAACAAATGTGTAGCATAGTTTGTGTTTGCACAGTATACTCTACTTGCCAGTTCTGCAGCCTCTTAAAGGGATAGAAAAGTCAAAATTAAACTTGCATTATTCAGATAGAACATGTACTGTTAAGATACTTTAAAATTAACTTGTATTTTCAAATGTACTTTGTTCTTTTGGTATCCATTGCCAAAAACGAATATGTACATATTCTCCACTACTGGGAGGTAGCTGGTGACTGCACACATATCTCTCTTTTGCTTGGTTAACTGTGTTCAGCTAGCTCCCAGTATTGCATTGCTGCACTTCAGCAAAGGATAACAAGACGATGAAGCAAATTTGATAATAGAAGTAAATTGGATTTTTTTTTTAAATGAAGTAAATTGGATTTTTTTTTTAAATGATATGTTCTATGAATCCTTAAAGAATAGTTTGTGGTTTATTTTCCCTTTAACTGGTCCTCCACAGTCTGAGTTTTTCATTTTTATTATTTCCAGCAAAAGTAGGGCTCAAAGATATAAGGTCTCAGGTGTTCGAAAAGAAAGTTCTGCAAAGGGCTTTAATATAGAGATACATACATACATATGTCTAAATATGTATATTGCATATTTATATATATACACACATATATTTATAGATGTGTGTACAGATGTATTTACAGATATATTTACACACATATAAACACATAAATAAATGTGTATGTGTGTGTATCTATCTATCTATCTATCTATCTATCTATATATATATATATATATAGAGAGAGAGAGAGAGAGAGACATGTGCATTGGAGCCCTCTGTGGTCAAGTAGCTGCAAACATGTAAAAGTATATATATATATATATATATATATATATATATATATATATATATATATATATAAAAAGAGTTTAGCTGTGTATGTAGGGTAAAAATTTCACATTCCAATGTTCTTCACAAAGGGGAATATGTTCTAAGTATTTTTTAATAGATATTCCTATATATAACTGTATATATAACTGTATATAGCTATTAGATGAGACTTATTCCCAAGGGGGCGTGTGTGAGCGCCGAAAGAATGGAACGAAGTATAGTTTATATTACTGGTAGCAATCGAGTTAGCATCCAGGCATAATAATTGGTGATAAGGTTTGTGGACCTTAAGTGAAGTGACCAACCTCACATTTTAACAGTTTAAGGTTTTCTGGGATTCGATCATTATAATACGGCTATTAAGTATTTGTTGGGGAGTAGCCCAATGTGACGAAAGCAAGGTTGTGTAGTTTGGGATAGTCCACATCTCCACATAGGGGTGTTATGCGGTTTGCAAGGTGGTATACAATGTGGACATGGGGGCATTGCTAAAGCTTTTTAATACATACACTAATAATTTTACTTAATTTTTTGCTGCTGGGCAAACAGTTTATTATTATTTCTCACTTTTTATAAGAATGTATACATGATAATGTATATTGAACACACATTTACATATATTGGTTTTGACCAAGGATTTTGCAAACATTCTCCAATGATTGGAGGTTCAATGGGGGAGGGTTTTGTATGCCTTTATAAGTCTGTTTGTTTGTAGTTTTCACTTGTCAGAGGAAGGGACGTGTGTGTCCCGAAACGTCACATTTAATAAATTTCATCACGCTTCAAGTCTGAAGTCCAGAGAGTGCTTTATCCTATACACATATATATATATATATATATATATATATATATATGTATATATATGTATATATATATATATATATATATATATATATATATATATAAATATATGTATTTATGAATAAATAGAACATATTCTGCTATTTGAAGAACATTGGAATGTAAAATATTAATATTTAGCTTATTTGAGAAAACATGATCGGGTTTGCTCGATATGTTCAGTGTTATTTTTTTTTTTTCCATTGAAGTCTATTGAGGAAAATGTTAACACGGTTGCAATGTTTGAAGTTTGGCTTTTTGCACATGTTTGTTTAGCACTCGTCCAAAAATGTTTTACTTTCAACTTGTAATACGCGCGCTGGGCAAAAATCTTACTTCTAGCACAGTTAACACTCGTATTCTAGCCCATAGAGTTGCAGGGTCATTAGTGACAAAATTACATGTTCTAATTAATTAGATCATGTGATTTTTCCAGTATAATGGCCCTTTACAACAGTGTGTAGCAACTTCATAGGTCAATTTCATTGTAAAATAAAGCTTAGGTACTATGGACTTTTCTGGGCTCTATTACCCAAGCTGTGAATATAGAAGAAAGAAGCTCCGCATCTGTGGCCTTGCTAAAAGAATGCAAAGGTGGTTAGTACTGTGTATTATTAAACAAAAATAAAATTGTGTGCCATTTCAAATCTATTATTATCCAGTAGTATGCACTTGAAGTATATATTTTTGCACTGTAACTCAAGTTGTAGGATACACCTTATTGTGGCAGCAAAAATACAGATTTGTTAATGGAAAACTATTTTTTTTAAAACTAAGCTGAAGGAGAAAATATTTCAGAGATGACAAGAACCTATTGACAGTGCATATAAAAACCTATATTTTGTGTCCTTCAACAAAACACGTCTAACAAGGTTGTTTTATTGCCACGGCTATTCCATTTGTTATTTGACAGTAGGGATGGGCGAATGTTTCTAAAAATTCAAAATTTAAAATGAATTTTGATACATTTGTTTGTTCAAATTGAATTTCGAATGTTAATATAACATTCTAACACTTTATTTTCGAATGTTCGTTTTTATTTTTGAATAAAATTCGAAAATATTTGTTCAAATAATAGATATGTATTCATTCAATTTCGAAATGTAATAAACAAATTAGAATGTGTCATTCGAATTCGAATGTAAGATTCAAATTTGAAATAGTATTTCTAGTCTACAACTGTGTTTAATAAATGTAATATTCGAATTTGAATACTACATTCAAATTTCGAATGTCACATTCAAATTCAAAATAGTATTTCTAGTCTAATACTGTTTAAATGTAATATTTGAATTTGAATTTCGACATTCAAATTCGAATGTCACATTCTAATTCGAAATAGTATTTCTAGTTTACAATTGTGTTTAATAAATATAATATTTGAATGCTACATTCGAATTTGAATGTAGCATTCAAATTCGAAATAGTATTTCTAGTCTAATACTGTGTTTTATAAATGTAATATTCGAATTTGAATGTCACATTCGAATTCAAAATAGTATTTCTAGTCTACATTTGTGTTTTATAACTTTAATATTCAAATTTGAAAAATGTAAATAACATTCTATAATAGAATTTTTAAGAATTAGAATTTCTACAATAACATTCTAACATTCGAATTCAAATATAAACACATTTGCCCATCCCTATTTGACAGCCCAAATATTCAGCAAAACAGGTATTACAAACCAGTTGATTTCAGTCCATTGTGTTTGTTTTGAGTTCCTTAATAACTTGTGACTAAGCTGACTCAGCATATAATATAAAGATTCCGAATAGCACAACCTTGGCTTCAACTTATCTACAAAAGTATATCAAATGTTCTGCACATTGAGTTTGGAAAGGCTTTTTTTTTGTTGCAGTTTTCAAATTTAAAATCATTCTAATCGATTAGAAAACATTAGGTACAGCACATCACATTAAAAGATTTTAAAGTAAATTAAGTTCATAAAAAAACTCATTTTGCATGGGCTTTTGCATAAGTTTTTGTTTTATCCAATTTAAGAGAATTCAGAACCCATTAGAAAACACCAGTTACACCTCATCAGCACATTACAATGAAGGAATTTGAAAGCTTTACTCCGGTATGAAACTCATTCTGCAATGGCTTTAGCATGATGTTTTTATTTATCCAATTTAAGAGCCTTGAAAACCCATTTTTGCCTCTTTCGAATGGCATTTTTATAACTTTTTTATGATTTATTTCCAGCACATATTCATTTCACAATAAACATGATAATTTAATTAAAAAGTTATCAAAACATATAGCTCAAGTGATACTTTTAAATTGATTAAAATGTCATAGAAAACAAAGCCAGAATTAAGTTAAAGAGGAAGTAAAGTTTAGCTCAATTGATTAATTAGGCCATGAAATATATAGTAGCTCTTAAAATAGTAATCAAAACCACAGTATTTTATAATATAAAACTTACATTTTTTTATTTTGCCAGTCTGTCCCAATGACTGCATCATTTTTTTTAAATTATAATTAGGGATGAGCTGTTCAGCCAAACAGAAGGCAACCCCAATTGTTTTCAGTGAGCAGTAGGTTTAATCAAGCCAGCAGAGAAAGGTAAACAGTGAATTGAGTAAACTTACTGATCTTGAGTGACAGCACCTCATGCACATCACATGAAATTAGTTGGGACAAGGGGTTTGTTTTATGGTTCTCTTACACGTTCGACCCTGATTATAATAAAAAAAATGCTGTGGTCATGTAGGTGAAAGTGAGGACCATCAAAATAAGAAAATGGAAGAAGAAATAATTTACTGCGAGCTAACAACAGAACCACTGATACACTTGCTTCACGGGATGACACCGGTATACACATAGAAAAGCCTCTTTATTGGGAGAGAGAGTGGCTACAGGTTAGCAAGGATTAAAAAGAAAAACCAGGAGATGCTTGTGATTCAGCTGGTTCATTGCAACGTGCATCCCTTACATTCATACCTTATACAGGAGGGGACAGATGATCGGTTACTGATAAATACCAGCTAGAAAACACGCTCAACAATTGCCCCCTTGATGGCTGCTATGTAGTTGTGCAGGGGAGAGCGGCTGGCTCCCACGTGCTCAACTCTGTTGCATTCGGGGCTTAATATTACAGACCTGGTGGCTCTGTTGAGAACTGTTGAAGAGGCGGCCCCTCTGACTCCTCTGGCTTGTGGGAGAGTGTACTGGTCAGTGATTTATAAGAGCCCATGCAGAACTGTTAGTTACGATCTACAGGACTTGCCTAGATATAGCTGTACAGTCTTCCTGCAGCAGCGTGTAGGCATTGAATAGGGGCAAAGGTGTCTGTACCAAGCTTTTTGAGTGACTTCTTATGTTTTAGCTTGGTAGCGCTGCTGCTTTTTACTTACTAGTGTGTTCGAACCTACTAGATCACATCTAAGGGTAATGCCTCTGTAGTAGTGATGTGCAGTTCATGAACGAATCGTTCATTTGAACTGGTTCTTTTTACTGAACTGTATGAATCAGTTCACCAGACTGAACTGATTCGTTTGTAACAGTTCAGTTCCTGAGTCAGCTCAGTCAGACAGGCAGCATGTAATATGATCCTAGAGTGAAGTCTCAGTGATTCATAGCAGAACCAGAGTTATAACACAGTTGCTAATGAATCACTGAATTAACAGTACACAGTACACGGATTCAACAGCATGTAATATGATCCTAGAGTGAGTCTCAGTGATTCATTAGTAACTGTGTTATAACTGCTTCTGCTATGAATCACTGAGTTAACAGTACACAGTACACTGATGCAGTACACTGATTCAACAGCACAGCACTCATATATATGATCCTAGGCTAGAGTGAGCATTGCAAATTAACCCTAAGGACCCCCTGTTAACCCTGTAAACAATGTCCATTTTCCACCCCTTTCACAGCTCTAATTAACCGGGATCTAATAGCACCAGCTTTAAGGGGGCACCCTGCAGGGTCACAGTAATGCTGTGGTATTCAGGGGTTCAAAGGGTTAACCTTATAGTTATTTGGGAATCTGCCAGAAGGAATCGATGGTTTATTAAGAGAACACCGTATCGTTATAGTTAATGTAATTGGGACACTTTAATTCAGAGTTGTTGCTTTTCTATGACATGGGCAGTTTAGAATGAGCGGGTTAATATGGCTGGAAGCATAACAATGATGGATATATTATGTTGTAAATAGACGCGCGTTCTAATTGGAGGTGAAGTATAGCAGGGCTATTCCGTCTCCCCTATTCTAGCTGCATTGGTCCTGTGCTTGGCAGATTCGTGCACACTACTGTAGAAGCTTCAACGGCCTGATAAGTAGGCGCGCGTCTGCTACTGCCAGCCATTTGTTGTCTATCAGTGCAGGCGCGCTACCGCAGCATCTTCCTGATTGCTGCCATTGAAGCTTCTACAGTAGTGTGCACGAATCCACCAAGCACAGGACCAATGCAGCTAGAATAGGGGAGACAGAATAGCCCTGCTATACTTCACCTCCAATTAGAACGCGCGTCTATTTACAACATAATATATCCATCATTGTTATGCTTCCAGCCATATTAACCCGCTCATTCTAAACTGCCCATGTCATAGAAAAGCAACAACCCAGAATTAAAGTGTCCCAATTACATTAACTATAACGATACGGTGTTCTCTTAATAAACCATTGATTCCTTCTGGCGGATTCACAAATAACTACAAGGTTAACCCTTTGAACCCCTGAATACCACCGCATTACTGTGACCCTGCAGGGTGCCCCCTTCGAGCTGGTGCTATTAGATCCCGGTTCATTGGAGTAGGTGAACTGATGAATCGGTTCATGAACCGGTTCAGTTAATCGAACCGTCCGAAATGAACCGATTCATCAGAATGAACCGAACTTCACATCACTACTCTGTAGCAAGCACAACATGATCTTGGTTGCTAATGTATGCTTGGCCATTTAGTTTAAGTATAACATTAGAGACATTGTGCTTATTTAATAGTCCTGTGTGCATTAGCTGGGGACATAATATATCATCTGTATTCCTGTCAATTCTGTCTACTTTCATTGCCAGCACTAACCTTAATGAAGGAGCAATGTAAGGTCCTGATATGTTTAGTGCTGCTCATATAGACCCTATGGGGCCTATCTATCAAGTTCCAAATGGAGCTTGAGGGCCCATGTTTCTGGCGAGCCTTCAGGCTCGCCAGAAACAGCAGTTATGAAGCAGCGGTCTAAAGACCGCTGCTCCATAACCTGTCCGCCTGCTCTGAGCAGGTGAACAGACATCGCCAGGTTGATTGACACCCCCCTGCTGGTGGCCGATTGGCTGAATACAGAGAGTGTATTGCTCTTCGCATTCAGCGAGGTATGTCGGACCTGATCCGCACTGTCGGATCCGGTCCGACATACCTTTGATAAATATCCCTATGTGTTCTTATACATGTTCTGCCAAAAATGGCCTAAGCTACTTATGAGGGCAAAAAGGAGGGAGATTTAAATCTTTGCTTCCCAAATATTAGATGACTGGCTTATTACTGTATTTGACAGGTTTATATGTTTGCTGAAGCTAATGATGTCCATGTATATTTTTGTACACTTACTTGACTTGTATGTTCTATACGTTTAAGTGAGCAAACAAAAAAAAACAAAAAAAAAACACTCAACACTTCCCTTGCACTTAACCCTGAAAGACCACTTTTTTTGGGAGGCCTGCCATAAAGCCCACTTCATTTGATTGTATAAAAGAAGAGTGCCTTACTCCAAAGTAATTTCTACTCTCTAGCCGGTTCTCTTTTCTACCTCATTTGATCATTTAAGTAAACCTGTTGTTGGGGCCTCCTTGATTATATCTACATTATTTAATAATTTTTTTCTCCTGAAGGCTCCCTCAGCAAAGGTAACGTTTTATAGTCTGTTGTTTCATGTTAACTGCTATCATTTATATTATTTAGAAGGATGGTGGAGTCTTGTTGGTAATGACCTCACTGATCTACAAGATTATTCACACTGGTACTAAACATTTAGTAATGCATCTCTTGCTTCATATTCTGTAACAATGAAGAATGAGATCAAACAGGATTTTTCTAGTCACCGATAAAAAAAAAGTCTTCATGTTTTCAATAAGCCCCTCCCTCTTCATGGCTTTACGCTTTGAGGCTGGCTCTCTATTTGCCTCTCATGTTCAACCTTTTACTTGGCTAAGCTTTCAAATGACAGGTTTAATCTGTAAACTTACCTTCCACAACTTGTCTTTCAGTCCAATTTTAAATAACTGACTTTCTTCAAGTGTGGCTTAGTATTAACCCACTGGTAATAAATCATCTCTTGCTTTATGTGTTGTCACTCAGACCATGAAAAAGATTTAACTGTAAGCAGCAAAATCATCTTTGTTATCTAGCCATTAATAACCACACATTGAATTTATTGTGGATTTAAATATTTAAAACAAGTATTACGTATGCCTTTACAGATTATGGTGATTGCTTCATAAATTAACAGGTCATTAAAGTCATCTATATTAACCCCTTGAGTGCTAACAACGGCTCTGAGCCGTGGCAAATTGTTCCAGTCAGGTGATGACGACGGCTCAGAGCCGTCACTAGCACTCACCCACCTTGAGGGCAATCTGGGGGGCTCCCGTCTACTCCCACCCCCGCAATCTGGCCTGTATAGTGACAGGCATCGCCGGGCTTTACGTTTCACGCAGTGACATTACGCGCAATGACGTGATGATGTCACCGTGCAACTTTATTTAAAATTAACAATAAGTATAGGGAGATGGGGGCATGCTGCTTAGAAGCCCGTATCTCAGGCATCTAAGCAGCTACAGACCCCCAAGACTGACCGTTAGAAAGGTAATCACCTAACCTTCCTAATGGTATAAGTCCTGGGGGTCTGTACAAAACAGTAAAAAAATAAAAAACAATATATTTAAAAGATAAAATAAATAAATTTAAAACCAGCTTAGCACCCAGGTGGGAAATGGCTTAGAAGCCAAAGGAACAACATTTTAACATGTTTTTTCTTTTGAAAACTGATAATTAAAACCTTTAGTACAGCAGTTCTAGTTCTAGTTCTACTAGTTCATTGGCTAGTAGATGTTGCCTGCTAGTGTCTATTGGTTGATAGGTACCTGCTAATGCTTATTGGCTGATATATTCAAGTCTCACTTACTGATGAGGAACACATCTCTGAAAGCCTAGCAAGATATTGTTGTATCCAGGGAAAGAACAATTTTCAAAAGCTACAAAACATTATAATACATTTTGAAATACCCTCTTTTATATGAAGCAAAGAAAAACTTTGAATGCAATGTCTTTTTAAAGGGACAGTAAGCACCTTGAGATTTTTATATAAAATGTTTAGATAGGTATAGTAATACAAAATTAGTAATATTTAATTAAACTGTTGGTTTTCTGATTGTCAGAGCTTGAAATGCACACTGCAGACTTTTCAAGAGTAACCCTGCTTCATATCTTTCCTTAAAGTGAGGGTAAATTTCAGACTATAAGAATGTTGCAATGAAAAATATATTAGTTTGCAAGTAAAAACACATAATTATTTTTAGTGTATATATATATATATATATATATATATATATATATATATATATATATATATATATATATAAAATAAAAGATTTATAATCCTAATTTGTATTCACTCTCTACATAGGCTTTCTAAGGGCTTTAAATGGGCTGGGCTTCAAGATTGTCATATGACACACTCATTGATTGGATGTGCACTGGAATTGCTATAAATAAAAAAAGATTTCATCCAAGTGAGCCGGCATAACATTGCAATAGAAGCATTACTATAAGCATTAATTTAACCCTTTCACGGATGGATTAAAAAAAAAAAAAAAGGTAGACATATACGTTTTTTAATGGCAAAGATTAAATACATGGCATTTGTTTAGTTAAGGTTTACCGTCACTTTAATTGACTGATACAGATAACAACCACAAAACAATGTTTTTAGTTGATACTAACATAATGACTGTGGCTAGCCTTATTGTCTGCAGACTCAGTCCTAGATTAGCTCCACCAAATAAGGTAAAAGGTGGAGTTTGATATTAAAACAATTACAGCAAACAAGAAGTTAATTTGTATTAAAATGTTTAGACTTGGCTGATATATTATATTAGCAAGGCAACCAAAATTGCAAGGTGTTTAGTGTCACTTTAAGTACTATTGAGAGTATCTGTTGAAAGAAGATACTAAAATATTGATCTAATTTATTGTATTGTTTTCTAGTTGAAGAAGGAGATGGATATGAAACAGACCATCAGGATTATTGTGAGGTTTGCCAGCAAGGAGGGGAGATTATTCTGTGTGACACATGCCCTCGTGCCTATCACCTTGTCTGCCTGGATCCAGAACTGGAGAAAGCCCCTGAGGGCAAGTGGAGCTGCCCGCACTGTGTAAGGCATTTAGCAGCATGGTGCTATACTTACAGTATAAATTAGGAGTTATAGATATGAATAAGAAATATACAAATTATTCTTTGACATTTGAAGCTTTGGCTATAGAAGGAGGCTTAAAGTGAAAGGTTCCCTATAAGCTAAAGCACTTGAAAGTGATGCTGCAAGTACAGTGGCGTATTTAGGTTTTATGCTGCCCTAGGCACTCAAAATTCTGCTGCCCCCCACACCTCCAGGCAGTGGCGTAGCGTGGGGGGGGCCACAGGGGCGGTTGCCCCGGGCGCAAAATTCTGGGGGGCGCAAAATGCTTGGCTCCCAGCCTCCCCAGTCCCCACCATCTCAAGACAGTAGACAGTCGCAGTCCCACTCCCAGCGGCGCTACAGGGAGGCTAAAAAATCTGACAGGCGCCTGCGCCCAGCCGTTCTGCCTCTCAAGTGAACTGTCTACTACTCTGAAGTCAAGACGTGCTGTGTAATGATTTAATTATCATAATTTTATGAGTGTAATCCTATCCGACCGTTACCTGCTGCTAGACTAGTGTTTATGCCACTAGTTAGCACGGTCCACTCCCACTCCCAGTGCACATGTCAGGAGGGAGGAAGAAGTCAGAGCAGCACATCCAGAGTGGAGTCAGACTGACTAGTACGCTGCGCCCGCAATGATAAGGTAAGTAGTGTCAACAGAAATTACCAAACTCATCACCGGGTCCGTATCAGAACCAGACCACCAGTGCCACTGCCAGCCAGAATTATAATTAAATTATTATAGCCCCTGTTTTTGCCTGGGCCCTGGGGAATAGGGATTGGAAATGGCAACGCACGCAAAATGCAGCTTAGCCTCTACCGTTACCCAGGTGACGTCGCAGGGCCAGCCAGCCAAGTTCCAAAGGACCCAGAGTCACTCTGAGCCAGCCAGCCAAATTCCAACTTCCAAAGGACCCAGAGTCTGAGCCAGCCAGCATGCCAGAGTGTGAGAGTGATCTATGCTGCTTTAAAGTGAAAGCTGGTTATTTTATTTCAAATTCATTTTTAACCTGGGTAAAATAAAACATACAAAATGTAAATGATCTACATCTTGTATGTTTTACCCAGGTTAAAAATGAATTTAAAAAAAATAATAACTGGCTTTCACTTTAAAGCAGCATAGATCACTCTCACACTCTGGCATGCTGGCTCAGATGTATTTAAAAATTAAATCCCATGTTTAAATATTAAACCATAAAAAATTTAATTGTTAAGTTATATAATGTACTTACTTAATGTATATAATAAAGTAATGGCTGCCTGCAACCATATTGAATCCTAATTTTTAAGGATGAATGTAGAGTTTAGAATTATATATATATATATATATATATATATATATATATATATATAGTATATATTTTTGTTGTTAAAATAAAGCTTTGTTTGTTTTAAAACAAAAACCTGTCTCCTAAAATGTTGAGCTGTGTCCTATATTCAAAGCAAATTTGCCAATCCCTACTGTACTGGTGGAAGAGACTCAGTCAGTGCTAATGGATTAGGGGGGCGCAATTCTTGCCTTGCCCTGGGCGCTGAGAAGCCACGCTACGCCACTGCCTCCAGGTATTAGTTTTTTTTGGCCATACAATTTTTTGGTGGGGGTGTAACGTAACTCTTTTTCATGGCATTTCCAAAGTAAATGTTAATGTTCAAGTTTGCGTGTGTATATGCGTATGTTTGCGTGTATTTGGCGAGAGTGTGTGTAGTGTTGAGTGTGTGTGTAATGCAGTGTGCATGTTTAGTGTAGTGTGTGTATGTGTGTAGTGACACACAAAAAGTACTGCCCCCCAAAATCTGCCTGCCTAGGCAAGTGCCTTGTTTGCCTAGGCTGAAATACGCCCCTGAGCAAGTATGTAAAAATCTGACTAGAAAATATCTAATGAACATCTCTATGTACAAAAGAAAAATATTTTACCTCAAAATTTCCTCACCTCACCAGAGTAAGTGCTCTGTGAGCAGTTATCTTCAGCTTCTCTTTTTACTCTCATTTGCATCGTGTAAAACAAATCAGCCAATTGGCATCAATAGTTCTCAGTGCTTTATTGTGATCTCATGAAATTTCACCATAATCTAATGAGATTTCATAGTTAACTTCTTTAAATTAATCTAAGGAGGGTAATAAAGTAATTGTGTCTGTACATTACAGATAAACGCTCTAATTGCAAGTCCCGATTGGATGCTTCATGTCCATTTAACAGTGGAATGTGGCTACTAAGGTATTTTAAATAAAATATGTTCCTTCTTTACATAGAGATATTCATGTGATATTTTCTAGTC